>NC_049996.1:5103068-5375423 GCF_000003815.2 Branchiostoma floridae
CAGGGATTATCTCACCATATACACCTCGGGCCGGGGCATTAACCCTTTATTGTTACTTGGCTGTAGTATTTCACTAGTTGATTAGTTATGTTTTCGTTTTCCTTTGATTTCCTTTTTTTCTTATTTATATTAGATATTCCTTGGATTTTCTTATTTTGATTTGTTGTTCTCGTTTTTATCTTATCTTTTAATGTAGTTTATAAGTCTCTGCACTGTAATGATAACATATATCAATTTTGAAATGTTTAACTGCAGTAATGAGAAAACCACGATAAACCTTTTAGGTTTTTGGTTCCTCTGGCATGCTTTTGTCTCTTTTTGCAATATTTCTATTTCTTTTGTAGTACATGTATGTGCAAATAAACAATATCAGGTAGTTTGGTGAGTTTCCCTCTTGAACTTCAAAAATAGTTTTTATTATTTTTACTGTTACCTGTTATTGACATACAAACACATTTGAATTATCATTTTGCGCCATATTGCGTTAAGAAATCCTAGCTGAGTAACTTCGCAATTCGAATTCTCTGAAAGTATATATGTTATTTACTGCACAATTGTGAACTTTCGTACATAATTTCAATTTAGAAAGGGGACACCCCAGCACTTGCATAAAATCTTAACCGTAAGCATAAAAAAACACGCTACAGAAACACTTCTTTCCTTAAATGCAAGAGAGAAGAACCCATTCATTACTGTTTTCTTGTTTCATATTTTTTTTTACTCCAGGATGCCATAATGGTTGTATAATGCATAATAATGTCTGCTACAAGGCATTCAGCATGCAAATGAATTCTCGCGACGCGCCTTGGACCTGTCGTACTAAGGGTGGTACAATTGCTTCGGCAACGCGCAAAGACGCCAGCACATATGGCTTCCTTAACGCCCTGATGAATGGTGTGGATGAGAGGGGCCTGGAAATAAAGTTCATCTGTGAAATCAAAATGCCAGGTGTGCTATTTTCTATTACGGAAATCAGACCGTGCTTAAATGGTTAGCCACATGAATTTGCCACAATTGATTTCTCAAAATTTGAGCCAAACGCATATTGAGGAAACTTGAAATTCACCCTTAATGTAACCATCTTTATTATCTTACTTGTCCAGCTCTTGTGAAAATTGGCTTTAATTACTAATTTCTTTTAACAAAGTTATTCTACAGAGACATACGATTTACACAAATATGATCACTTAAATCATGTGACTAGCTATGGGTGGAAAAACACCTAGTGTAGAACCTTTAATGGTTTGTAATAAGCACCACTTCGAGCACGCAAATGAACCTATAGCACAAAAATAAAAGTGGTCCAACCGATTGTCCAAGATTGTCAAATGTAATAAATACTAGTAGGAAAGAAATTGACAAAAAGAAAATAAACTTTAAACAAACGGACGGCAGTCTTTGAAACCGGAAGTTGAGATTCGGCCGTAATTTTATTCAAACCTTTCACTATTTCCTTAGATATAACTTAATGGGTTTTATGTACATATACTTTGCAAGTCGTGTCCAAGTTTCGTTGTAGTAGGATGAAAAATGCCTACGCTACAGGGTTGAAAAGGTAGTAACCCCTACGTGCCCCCAGACCCGCGCTGGGTCTCTCTGGGGGGCACCTTAAGTCGTGCTGTCCTCTATTGCGCAACTCTGACCTTTGGGGTCACTTCCTGTGGGGACGGGGCCATGCAAAACTCCAACCCACGCAGAATGACATAACTCCTTAATATAAACCACTATTGCGTAATCGCCACACTTAGCACACTAAACACTATTTTTCAAGTACAAACATCCCCTGCAAAACCGTCAAAAGCCACTAGACAAAAAACGCCTCGTACGTTTCTTCTCCTTCTCAACAGCTATTTGCATACCAAATATCAGATCAATCTGTGTTGGCGTGAAGGAGCTGGACTGTTCACAGACACAAAGTTTTGAGGGTTTCTACACATACCTATTGTATTATGCAAATTACCAGCTAATTTGCATAACAAGCATTCAAGTATGTACATCATTACGTAAGGTATCTGCCTCCCTCCCTCATTAACATCCATCAACCCCTTCTCTCATTATTACTTCTCAAAACCCAAAACAAGAATTACTTTCACCGCCCCTGCGAAACCCCTAGGTGGCCAAAACGTACACACCTTTTTATGCTATTATATAGCTACCTACCACTTAAAAATCATCACCCAAACAAAAAATAGCAAAACCGGAAGTTCCGCTGCAGTACCATAACACGCCACTAGAGTGCCCTGCCGTAACGCTATTCCTGCCATTCCTTCGTCATGTCTAATCCTACCCACATACTAAATATCAAAACCATCCATTCACGCGTTTCCTAGTTATCAGGCTGACAAACGACCCCCTGACATCAAAACAGCACTGACTACAAACACTTCGTTTCACGAAGTGAATAAGCCTTAGGGCGCGTGTCATGTTTGGGCTTTCCCATTATGTGTCTTTGTATACGCGTGCGTGTGTTTATGTGTGTTTTGAATTTACTAAAGTATCTTCCATAAAGTACGTCTACAGTGCTTTTTATTTTAAAGATGTTGCTAGGATACACTTGGCCACCCTGAACGAGGTTTGTGGTAGTGCAGGCGGAATCATACCAGGGCACTCATTTCGAGGGTTACACCGTTTGATAGACAGGGGTAGCTTCAGACAATCAAAGCAAGCAATAACAAGCAAGATAGATTCACCACGATTTGAAAAACTCACAACAAAAAGTATTAATATTTCCTTAAACTCTGATTTCAAAACACGAATTAATTCCTAATAATTTTTGTGGAGACTGGACAGGTTAGACTTTCACATTTTGAAACACAAACACATGACTCACCGTTGTAATATTTATAAATCTTAATATGCATTAAGTTCTACTCAGACAATTAACGTAACACCATACGTAAGTCTGACCCTAGTTGTTTCTTACGTTGTGACGAAAAAGCCACACGACGATCGCAGCTTACAAGCGCAGATTACAAACGAAGATTAAGAAGAAATCTATTTATTTTCTGCTCCAGTTTAAATCCCAAAAAGTAGCCTACTGATATGGAGGTGCATGGTGCTGATGTTTCATTTGTCAATACCGTCGAGGCGATAGCAAATGTCAATCATACGCAGGCAGATGCAAAGCTTTACTCGAAATCAGGCGAAGAGTTACACGCAGAGCCAGTGTCCTTTAGCGCAGAGTCCGACATTTTGTCCGTCCAACAGAGAGAATCAGCATCCTACGTTAATGGAGATACTTGTGACAAAGATTACACTCAAGATTACGAACAACGTTCGAGAAATGAAGGTGGGTCTCTTGCTGATCGACATTCTCTAGTAACTAGAAAGACTCTGGTAAGGTGCTCTTTATCATCAAGACTATGTTGTTTAGTAATTTTTTTTCCATTAACCAACATTTTTTGCATTTTACTTTCAAACTTTGCTGACAAAAAAATGAAGACATTATGTATCTATGCAGCATCATTCATTGTGTTATGTCAGTACTGTATAAGGTCTAGGGACATGCTTTTAGCCTCAAACTGTTTCCGATTAACTACAAAGGCAATATGCAAAAAAATGCAGAATGTTTGCGAAGGGAAAAGAAAGGAAAAAGCGCAAGAAAAAACAAACAACTAGAATGGCAACATTTTCACGAAAATGCAGCAACTCGTTCCCCTTGCCTTTTGTCAAGCTTCTTACACACAATAGTATATCATTAGGTGCCCCCTATAGTAGTGCCTTGTATCTATATAAAGTACGGTACCTATCAGGTACGGCTCAAGTTCGGTCTCGAGTCTAGAGATTTAGGCTCAGGTCCGGTAGCCTCCAAATTTGACTAGCACCGCAGGCGACAAGTATTTAAGCCGGTATGGTCCGAGGCGTTGGCGAGCCTCCCCTCCCCACACGGAACGTCCGACCGTAACACTCCGCACGTTTGGCCGTCTATTTATTGAGTGCAATTAAAAAAATTGAAAAAGGCGTGTAAAACGAACGATGCCCTGTTCGCAAGATGAAAACGTTGTAAATACAAGATACATGTCTAAAATGGGGAATAAAAACATATCCCCCCCCGGGACTCCACCTTCGCCTTTCAGCGTCTAATGCCCTTTCACTCCCCGCCATGCTACGTAGCTGTACACAACTATGTACCGATATTTTACCTTATTTGGTTAGGTTGCACAAGGCGGCCCGGCTGGTTTTAGTCCTGGGCGTCCATTGATTCATTCAATGACAAGCATAGACTTTCCGTCAAGCGAAAATTTGTATTCCACAGCCAAATGCTTTGTCATCTGTGTTTTCATTGGATCCCGGTTTGAGCAAGCGTCTTACTGATATGTTCACATGTGACGTGTTCCCGAGAAAAGCGCTTCCCTTTTGTGGCCAATCAAAAAGCTGGAAACGTAAGGAGCATGGTACAGCCCCAGCTTTTCCTGCGGTTTGGAAGAATATCTGTAGGAAAACAGAATGTTAGCTTCATAAACATAATTAATGATATAACTCTGAGTTCTTCTCTTGTCTTAGTAATGATACAAGCAATTTCTGATATCCTGATCTAGTCGAAAATAATCATTAGCGAACTTTTGCATACCTTTTTTCCAAGGATAGTGTAAATATATTTGTCAAGATTTGAGTTGTTTTCATCATCAAGGTTTATAATAAACCCAATTGTGTTTAAAGGGCTATGCTCAGCAACAGGAATGAAACCATTTAATAGTAGTCGCTGTTACCTTCGTGGAATTCCATTATGCTTCTTTCAAAATAATTTTCTTTGATTGCCCGTGTTGTATCTTAAATTACATTGGGCTGAACCCTTTCAAAACAAGGCCTGTATTGTTTTTCAAACAAACGTAATGTTTAAAAAATGATAAATACAACGATAACATAACAAGAAATCAGCAGCGCCTTTAACAAGAGTAGAAATTAGAATCGATGGTTTTCTTAGGTTGACATTAAGTTTGATATAACGACAAAAAACTACATGTGAAAATGTACATGACTTTATCATCCTACTTGCACTGGCTTTTCATATCAGTAGAGGCCTGTTATCTGACACATTTGATGTTGGAAATCCATACATAACAGATAATTACAGTCAGCCTACAGTCATATAATAATGACTTCATTGCAAAACAACTATACTAGGTACCAAGGCATCTACTGGCATATAACTACATTCCCCTAAGGATAAGTGTGCAGTATTAGGTGAAAATACTATTTTACAATCATGTGACAGGGTTCGAAATACCACCTGCATATGCAGGTTAGTGTAGGTAAAATTGGAGATGTGCAGGTATTTCTGGTGTCTACCTGCACCTAACCTGTACTGGGCCATGTACTGGGTTTTATATATGTGAATTGTTTTCAGCTGCATTGACTGTCACCACCATAGATTATAAAAGAAAGAAATAGCAATGGTTCCTGGAAAAATTTAGTATGATCGATTCTTCATAAATTCAGAGTGGTGCAGGTAAATTTGTCTGGTGAAGGTAATATCCAATGTTGCCTGCAGCAGTGCAGGTATGCAGAAAAAAGGATTTTGAGCCCTGTGTGAGTAATTCCTACACCAAGTGACTTTGGAAGAAACACATAGCCTAGAATTTAAGAAACGACAACACTGGCTGACCATATATAATGAGACATTGGCTGGCAGTTACATGTCGTGGTCATACTGAGTAAGTCCATTCTTGTTACTTAGAGTAAAGGCCCATTTTTATACAGAAGATTACCAAAAGGTAACTCGGCAATTGATGAAATTATTTTCGAGCTGAAAAAGTTAGATGCAATTGGATACTAAATTAGTACTTTGACATGGTTGATTTAAATATCAAAATTGAAAAGCAAAAACACACCATGGTCTGTATGTAATTTGCAAATCTGTTCAATCTGTTACAGAAATGGAACCCGGCAGAAGTAACGATAATACTGAAGGCTCAGTAAACAACATAAGTGACAACAACACCCAACAGCAGACAACAAATGAGGGTAAACAGGAGACGGATATAAAAGCCGGCGGTACATTCCCAGTAAATGTACGCAGGAACATCATCGGCATGATTAGCAACGCAATGTACGCGCCTGGATCGTCCCAACAAACGGAAAGACAAGGTAACATTTGTTTGTTAAAACTATATTGAAATTGATACCAAAATGCTTACAATTGATACCCAAATACCTTCCATTGTTTCAAAGCATGAGCTAGCTGGAAACCAGTTTCATTTTTAATGGTCCCTAAATAATCATAAAGATTCCCGTTTCTAAGTTTTGTTTTTTGTTTTGTATTTTTGCTTACGAGTTAAAGACTGCAATTTGAATTTCAAAGGCTTTACATACAACTTTACATAGTTTTATTTTCTAGCTTTTAATACTTTATTCAAGCTAAAAGCTTACCAATGAAAAGATAAAACACTGAAAGAATTTTAATGTATTAGATAAATAAAGCGTATCATATTCACCTTGAATATTAAAAAGCTCGTACACAAAAATATACCCTTTACCTTTTTCCCTATGAAATGGGGGAGGGGGTGGTAAAGTGCCCACGCTAACGTTGAAGTAGTATAACTGCCGAACGACGTGTGTTAGGACTACAAAACTTGACAATTTGCCGAAAATATTCTTGGCAGCAATTTTTCGACAAAACTATGAGTTTGTGATTCTTCGCTTTGCCATGGCAACGAGTTTTTTTTTTCAGATTTATATCACCAATTGAAATCTACTGATTTGGGTTTAAATAATGAGGTTTCATGGTATTCTTGCTAGACCACACTGGTTTTCATATTATTATTTCCTGTTATGTCACATTTATGATTAAACCATTCATAGTTTATGCTAATTTTAGGACGCCATTGGACAAAATCCAAGATGGTGGACCATGCCATCAGCGATGGTAAAATCCGGTTATTTTTACTCAAATTCCGTCAACATCTTTTCTCGTTTTGCACAAATCTTAACATAAAAGTTTTTCTAGTTTTTATTTTTATTTTCATTGGGTTTTAGGGTTATATGTAGAATCCCCCCCCCCCTTTTTTTAGAAAATTCAAGATTGCAGATCCAAGATTGTTTTCTGACGTCATACTGTCTTTAGTGCCGTCATCACGGGTTCGGTATTGCTATTTCTGCGTGTTTAGTAATTTTTCAACCTTCCTGACCATTTAGATGACGAAGGCATCTTTTTTGTCAAACTGTCCTTTCCTTTGCACGCACGCATCAATTCTTTTTGGATTCACAGACGATTTTATCCATATAATCAAATCATACCAGTCGGGTTCGAATCCGACTGCCGTGTCACCGATCTTGTGCCCTTGGGAAAGGCACTTTACACGGCTTTCCTCTCTTTACTCAGATGAAAATGAGTACTTAGCTTCGAAAATGCCGTCCTTCGGATAGGACGTTAAATGGAGGTCCCATGTTTGGGGAGAGTCACACCCTTTGCACGTTAAAGAACCCGCACACGTGCGATGGTGCGGTGTGCGAACATGTGTGATCACGTCGACCGATGATGATGATGAATCAAATCAACATGGCCTGATTAATATTCTACATCCCGCCTTCTTTCTACGTCATTCCTGTATACGTCTGTAAGCTGTTAGATTGACGTCATATTTGAATTTTACGCCATCTTGGGACTCGATGTGAGGATGGGTCCTGGATTTAGTCCACAATAAGGGAGGACCTAGTTCACCAGTGATTATCAAATACGGTCATCTCCCACTGCTTGAAAAGCCGAGTTTACGTGGTGGAAACTCCTGGTCATGCACCCAGAAACCCGAAATGTTCGGACATTCACGGTACGTATCGAACCGGGCACACTGCCTGTCCGGGCAATTGGCACACCCGAGGATGCACGGAAACGAACCGAATGAATGAATGAATGAATGAATGAATGAATGAATGAATGAATGAATGAATGAATGAATTTTATTAACGTGTCATGCGTTAGAACGCCCAGCCCACGTGGGCTTATAAGACACACACAAATCATAATTGAACATACGATATTATAACATAAAAGAACATCCGGAACATAATCGGTATCGGGTAACAGACCAGATATCAAATCATAATCACCAAAATTAAACCATCAAACAAAGGTTTCGTGGAGCTAAACAGAGCAGAGTTTATACAGAAGATAAGGAAAAACATAATAGTAGACAGGAACATAATCGGTAACCATTATACAAATCGGGTAACAGACCAGATATCAAATCATAATCACATTAATCAAAACCATCAAACAAGTGTTTTGCAGAGCTAAACAAAGCAGAGTTTATACAGAAAATAAGGAAAACATAATACATGTAGTACAGTAATAGTTGTACGTAAGTGGACAGGTTATGAGTTCAAGTGTATAATCGCCTTCTTCTTTTGTTCCAAGCTTTGCGTAAGAAGTTAGAAATTTCGGAGACCCCCTCTTCAAACAACCACTTAACTCTGAATTCGTGGACATTTGTCGAACATTTTGCAGAAGATGCTTTCTCGCAAGTCGTCGGGCAGTAAAACGGGCAGTAAAAAAGAAAGTGTGCCTCAGTTTCTACCTCGCCCAGGCTACACATTGTGCAGATTCTATTATCCTCAGGTATTGCTTGATACCGTCCGGTCTCAATGTACAATGGTAATATCCCTGCTCGGAACTGCGCACAGAGGGATCTTTGGCTTTTACACAAGTTCATTTTAACATAATGTTCTGTACAGTAGGCATCCTTAAATAATCTATAGGTTCTCAGTTTGGGCTTTAACCATATGTCAGAAGCCCAATCTTCTTGGTACATATCAAACAATTTCTCTTTTATTTGCTTTATGTTAGCCCTTAGGTTGTTTAGGAAAAAGTGTTCTTGCTCAACACTACGTAGTATTCTCTGTACATCCCTGCTCCAGGGGCCATGGTTTTGCAAATCCCACATAAAGACTTTTTTGGTAAGTCTGTCATTAGACATATTGATAAGTCTATTCCACAAGGAGATTACTGCTCCTTTCCCTCTTATTTCACATGGCATCCAACCCATGTCTCCTGTTATGGCAAGGACGGTTGCAAATTTGTGCACACCTAAGAAACACCGTATTGCCCTATTCTGGACAACAGAACACTTATCGTATTTCTTAAATCCCCAGACACCTGCGGCATAGTCAAGAATAGGGCAAACACACGACTCGTAGAGTTGTGTATAGGCGTGGTAACCAAGTTCTTTCAGAGCCTTAACTTTACCCAGAATACCGCCTAGAGCTCTTCCAGCAGAATCGGCAAGAACACTCGCGGCTGAGTTAAAGGACATGTGCTGGTCTAAGTGGAGTCCTAAATACTTGAATGAAGTCACAAGATCAAGCTTCGTCTCTCCAAAACGGAATTCGTAAGAAGTCCTTCTTGCTCCCTTTTTCCTAAAGTGCATGATTTGTGTTTTTCCTTGGTTTATCATCAGTCTCCACTTAGAGCACCAATCAGCAACAATGTTTAACATCTCTTGCAATTCATTTTCATTTTCTGCTACAATGATGATGTCATCTGCATACAGCAACAAGCTTAAAGTCATATCATCAAGTCTGACACCCAGCCCCGATTCTTTGACTTTCTGAGCAAGATCATTCACATACATAGCAAATAGGGTTGGTGACAGAACATCCCCTTGTTTAACTTCAAAGGGGGTGGGAAACCACTGAGTCTGATACTCATTCACTTGTACACAAGCTACTGGTGACTTATTAAGAGTCATTATAGCTTTATAAAATTTCCCATCAACACCGTTCTGTATTAATCTATAGGCTAAGAGGTCTCTGTTTACCCATTCGAAAGCCTTTTGGAAGTCAATGAAGCAGGAGAAGGTTGACTTCCCCTGCTCCATCCGGGCCCTGATCACCGTACACACTGTGTAGATGTGGTCTATACACGCTCTGGCCCTACGGAAACCATTCTGTTCGTCTTCTAGGAGGTTTGAACATTCTAAGTACCGTGTTAGCCTATTGTTTAGTACACAAGAATAAAGTTTGTACACAGTGCTCATTAGACTTATTCCCCGGTAATTCAAAGGGACTGTAGGATCTTTCTTTGATGACTTCGGAATCGGTTTAATAATGGACTTGTACCACACAGAAGGAATGAGGCCACTTTCAAAACAAGTTTGCACAAGCATATATAAGGTATTCAGCATATCTGGCGCTTTTAGCATCTCATTCGAGATTTCATCTGCTCCCATTGCTTTTCCTGTCTTAGCATTCTCCACAGCTGCTTTAATCTCATCAAGAGTGATTGGTGCATTCAGGAACTCATTAGGGTTATAAGAGACCTCATTCATCTCACTTTCTAGTCGAAGTTTAAGATCACAAATCTCTTGCAGAAATTCATCATCGAACTTACCCTCACCATCATTGCCAGCAAATAAATTGCTGAAATCCTTTTCCCATTTTTCCAAAACTTTATCTACCTCATCCATCAGATTTCCAGTTTCATCTGAGACTTTCATAGGGATTTTTGTGTTTCTCTTTGGCCCCAGTTTATTTACTTCATTCCAGAATCTTTGAGGATTATTAGTTTTTAGACCCTCAAGCTCCAAAGCCTGTCCTCGTTGATACTTTCGTTTACAAAAACGGAGGTTCTTATCAAAAGCATACTGCTTGCACTTAAAAACATCCCTAAGAACGGCCTTACATCTTTTGCTTCCCTTGCATCTAACATATTCACGCTCTGCATCCCTCATTTGAACCCAGAGCTCGTCGAGCTCTGCATTCCAGAAAGGTTTGCCCGGGCTCCGTAATCTCCTAGACCGAGGTGTATTTGCATTCCTACCAGTCTCATTTACATCGCAATCACTGTAAATAACCTCACAAAGTGAGTTATACCACAAGTCAATACTCTGCTGTGTTTTTTGCACCACTTGTAAACTGAATATGAGATCTAACAGTGCTCTACGGCTTATGTCAGAACTCAGAAAGTTTTCCGTCACGATTCTACGTTTACGACGCGACTTTACTGATTGTGAGGGTACATTTTCCACATACTGGCTATTTACATAAAAAGTTAAAGATAACACAGAGTGATCTGGTACTCTACATCGATCGCCTATCAAGCTTATACATGAATAGCCACATTCTTCCACAATATCACTCGCTGTAATCACATTAAAGTCATGGCATGTATCAAGGCAATCATGGGGTGTAAGGATATAGTCAACAACTGCTTTTCCTCTCGTGGAGACAGATGTGAAGTTGTCATTGTGTTAGCAGACTCTGCCGTTTAGCATGCACATTTTGGAGTCTTTCAAAAATTCAATTAAACTAGCCCCATGATTGTTAAATGTTGTGTCAATTGTCGCTCTGGGTGGAATGCCATCAACCTCCGTTATGCAATCATCACGATCACCTGTGCGACTGTTGAAGTCTCCACAAACATAAATAGCACCAACGGATTCCAAAGCATACATCTGGCACAACAGGTGAGAAAAATATTCGGTGGCATTCCGTCCCCATGGCGACTGCTCGGGAGACAAGTAACATGAAAATACAACAAAAGTATACTCAGACTTCGTGTGCTCAAAGTGCAGTCCTAGCATTCCATCAACATCTCTATCAATAATTGTAATCTTGTACTGAAGACGTAGATTGTTTTTAACGAAAATGCCAACACCACCTGAGCCTTTGGGGCAATCACGATGAGTCTTTCTGTTATGTCCGTACCAAGTGTTATCATCTAACTCGATTACCTCATCAGTTTTCAAGTGTGTTTCATTTATAGAAATGATATCTGGTGATAAGTGCTGGAGTGTTATTTCCCTTAACTTACAGTTCAGACTTGTCCAGCCATTAACATTCCAATGCACAAGGTTGATCTTCTCCCACACAGGTTCGGCGTCCGCTTCTCACGGTTGTGTCGGCAGGTTGTTGTCGGCAGGTAAGTCACGAGCGCCCCGCTTCTGGACCCGTCCGCTGCCAGTGATGAAGTAATCCTTTCCGCCCGGAATTTCCCGCAGGAGAGTCCTAAAGTTGAGCTCTATCAGCCTATCCGTGTGGCTTTTCGCTGATCGGAGGAACACTTTCTCATAAGAGGGGTCACTTTTCAGCTTCGGTTTCGCCCTCAGTATGGCCACCTTTTCCTGGACGGAGCGGAGCCTGACTTTCACCACGCCGGGACCACAGCCTCTCGACTTCATTCTCTCGGCAGCAACAACAGGCACATCGGACTGAAGACCGTTGTGGAACAGCTCCTCAATCTTCTCCTTGACATCTTCCCCTTCCTCAAACGGTAAGCCCGACACAATCACCGACTCGTCAGGATCAAACTCGGCTCGGCTGTTGCTTATTCCTGCCATCTTGGTTTCCATGGCGTCGATACGTGCCCTCATGTGACCCATCTCCAGGTCGATGTTGTCTCCAATTTCTTTCGTTTTCCTTTCCAGCTCGGCTTTCAGCTCATCCTTAGTCGCAGAAACCAGCTTTTCAACAGACGTTTGTAGGCTGTCAACCTTACTGTTCAGCTTCTTCTCGAACGACGCCTGCATACCGTCGAGCTTCCTATTCAGGGCTTTCAGCTCGTTCATAATGGCGGCGTCTCCCTCCTTCTTGACGCTAGCGGCTTCAATCTCCGCATCTCGCCTGGCGCTATCCCGGGTTCTGGTTCCGGTACCTTTGTCAGACATTGTTCTGCTGACCTCCAAATATCTCCAAATACACAAATTTGGCGTTCAACTCACTGAAATAACACAATAGTTTGCCAAATCTGCGGAGACATTCAAAACCGCCGCTCACTCTCACGGCTGACCTCTGAACCATTTCGTGTCGGTACGTGTCTATGACCCGTTCTTGACCGCGCATTTAGCCGTAAGACTTCTCTATATGCCCGGACACCCGAGACTTGTGCCGAACCGCACGGATGCTCCTTGCATAAATTACCGGGCAATTATCACCTAATTATCTACCTCGACTAGAGCGCGTTCATTACACCCTTTGTCATTAAAAAGAGTGTTGTTTTACCACACCTGCCGACCTAGGATTACCCCCCTTCCCATGTAGCTTTGTATAAGTTTCCTTTATTCTTTCAAAATGTGAGTTAACTTTGTTTTTTGTTTTATTTTTAACTATTTTGGACTGCTCCTGGTGGGCTTCGTCGCTCTTTTCGCTTTCAAATGTATGTCGGTCTGCTGCCATAGGTCACTAGCATCCGGGTCTTCACTATTTTCATAAGCAGTCTCCCAACTAACTGTATAGCCGCTTCCAATTTGATAACATAAACTCCTGTAGATCTCTTGATTTCTGCATTCCTGCTCTCACAAATTCTGTTGTCCAGGCGGTCTTCTACACAAACCGACGCTAGTCAGGAACACGGGCTTGTAAAGTTCACATAACAGTAGTATTCAGTCCATCGTGAAACGGCAGCACCTAGCCCTTATCGCGCTCGACGTAGTGACAAAGACCTTTCTTGCTGAAACTCAAACCACACAAAACAACAGCTGGGCTCTTCGGTGCACCGGTTGTCACCCCTCTAAACAGAACTAGGCCCCATGGCGTTGGTAGTTGGATGCAATTCCACAGCAAGATGGTGTCCGATCTTAACGTAGAGTATTTCCAAGCTCTCGTTGTTCACTGGCCGTGGGGCCGTCTGGCGTGCATACATACATTTTGCTATCGGGATAGGAGCTGGGTGAAAGCACTACTTTACGGAAACAAGGTCATCTCTGAATGCCAACTGAAAGATGAGATTGAAAGATTTGAAAATCGTAACACGTTTGCTCAGTGGTCTACCCAACTGCTATGTGGAATACACTTGGCTGCGATTTATGTGTATTTGCATATAGACGGACAAAGTAAGCTCAGAATTCAGCTTATTGTCACATGGTCGCAATTCGCAGACAGTCAAACAATACAGTTAGTCAAACAATACCCACACGGTATTAGGTGGCAAAGTGCAGCTGTAATTGTTTACGGTTTCAGACATCACTTTGATAATAAACGTAACGTTTACTCTATCCTACAACTTTGGTTCAACTAGCATTGTCACAAAGCATAAAAACGTTACGAATCAAGGGCCCCGACGTGCATAGTTACCAGCTTCCCTGCCACAAAAAATGACATTTGTTTGTCGTACAATGCTTCTATTAACATACATGTATTACTTTCCTGCATATCCTAACAAAGAACACATTCAATTATCTACCCTATGCGTCACGCGTGTGTGTTTTCTGTTTATATAAACCAATGGGACCCATCCTTAGGCTCCTTTTAACCTCCTTTATGTATCTTGAAAATCTTTATTACATACTATTTGTATGTCTTATTTTCTAGTCCACTAACATGAGCTTGTCGTGTATCGTTATATATCAGAATTACACCTATCACAGAAGTTCTTATGTTTTACTAAGATCCATAGGCTTTGATAGAAATTGTTTGTGTTTGCACAAATCCTTCAAACAAATAAAATAATCATTTAACTACACCCTGTGTCTGGCCGGATAGCTAAACAATCAGAACGGTACCATAACATCAATCTGTACATTTAGTTTCAATATGTGTATGCATTTTTCTTTTTTGGGGGGTGGCGGGATTTTTGTAGCCAGTAAGTCAGGCGAGTCGCGATCGCGTACCGACGCCATGTATTCAGAAGAAAACATTGCATGTGTATTGGGGGGGGGGGGGGGGGGGTGCGTTCAGGGGAAATAGCAGTTTATTAACGTCTGTTTCTTTCCAAAATACTGTAGCGTGTAGATTTTCATCCATGGGTATCTCAATCCCAAAAGTTGAACAAACTTGCAAATTAACTGCAGGATGCAACTTCCGTATCGGACATTATTTACAGAATTGGAACGTGCGTGTTCAGAACCAGGACAAACAGTAACGCGCCTTTTCCCGGCACGATCAGTAAACAAGCAAACGGAACAGAATGTTACGAAATAGACATGTTCAACTGTCAAACATTTTGTTGCACTGTAATATCTTATAATTCATGCAGCATGAGCAAACTTTAAATTTCTAAAGTCACTCTGCGGTACCGTAAGTTGAATATACACACGTTAAAATGTTAAATTATCAGGATCATAAGGTTTGTTAATGCAAAAAATAAGATACAGAGAAAGAAGTTTTTCGTTTCTCTATTCTATGGATACTTTTATACTGTTTTCAGTACCATTCTCTTATAAAAAACATTGATAGCAATTATCACTTGAATACACACTACCCATTCACTGAACCACTTCTCAAGACACGCACTGTGAGGGTACCGCGAACTACCGGACATGGCCATGTCCGGCAATGATTGGGGATATTCGGCACCGGACACACCGTGGCTAGAAATTCGTTCATACGACCCGGACATGTCAAGTTCCATGGTAGTATAAGAAACCAAAAATTGCCAGAAATTCTTGTTTTCGGGCAGTGTTCCATTTCTGTAGGCTCCCATGCCTGTAGTGTTTTTTTTATAACAATAATCTCACTGACCAGGCCTCTGTCAGAAATCCATCGCCTTATGAGACAGAAGAATACCAACACATGACAATAACCTGTGACCAAATGTGTCACAGCTTTTAGGAAATTATGAACTACATTAACGGTATCACTTTATCGAACATTACTTTGTTCTACGTTCTTAAATGGTCTTCATTGGTAGATCTATATTTCCTTGTAACCTTCTACGACATTTCAAAATATAGGGTTCCTATGTAATCAGAGATCTCTCTTTTATATCTTCTCTAATGACGACATAGAATTCTCTGCTTTTCATTTTTACCTCCATGAAATGTCATGGAATGGAGGTTATATTTTCTGTTATGTGTCTCTGTCTGTATTGTGTAGATGATTACTCAAGAACTGCTGGATGTATTGGTTTCATACTTGTTGTGTTGGTGGGGTGTGATGAAAGCTCGAATCGATTAAATCTTGGGAGCCGTATCTGTCGTTATAATCGATGTAATAATATCAGAAATCACCCCTATATCTGCGAAATATTGGAACAGGCATGTCCCGGTGACGAATGTAGGTCAGGTAATTAATCACCCGTGGGCCATGTAGCCAGCAGCTAACAGTTGCCGCCAGACAGCTGCTGTGATTAATGACAGTCTGGGCATAAGTGAAGCAGGGCTCTGAAGGTCTCATAACACAGTATTTATCCGCGACCCCCGTCCCCAAAAGTAGTTCGGGTTAAAATAGTGCATCGCGGTACTTGCAAAGGCCGTATTTATTCTTCCGTGCACGACAGCGAGGTGGGATCTGTGGTGAATAGTAGAGGAATACATCGGTGTACATACTGTATAAGTTGGATTACGTCACTTTTTCGGCCGGCGGGAATTTGCGCCTTAATATGTTACCGGCACTTCCTGTTCGCCGCCTGCAGTTCCATGACCTCCGCTGGGGGTCAAATCAAAGTGTCTGTTATAGAAAAACGAGCCGGCAAATCTATGCTCATCTTCAGATATTTTGTAGCTTGTACCCTCAACTTCAACATACTTAATTCTTGTGAATTGTATCTGCACCCTACTATAGGTTTTGAGTCGTCGAACCACCTCACTTTGGGGTCCTTAACCATGTAAATCCCCATACCCGAAAAACTGTGTTCTGAGACCTGAATCCAAACAAGACCTTCAACTGTGGTTTGAAAAATAACCAGCCAGCAGTAAGTTCAAACTAAAACTTCACTGTACCTACATTTTGTAATTCTATGTCTGTATGTGCCTTCAGGTCAATAAGTAAAGCTGCCCTTAACCAAGGAGCTTATATTATATAAGCTCCTTGCCTTAACCATATTAACATCATAGATATGTGGCAGTATGAAAAACTAAGATGCATTGTAATTATCACACTTTGCATTGATTATGCAAATTAGGCCCTTATTTGCATGAATGATATCTGTACATGTTCCACCTTCCATATATAACATATCTTACATTTATCAAGGTCCTATTGTGGAACACATTGTAATAGTAGGAGATCCTCATTATAAATGCTAATCAACTATTAATTTCTATAAATTGCATACTTCTGCAGGTAAGACATAAAGATCTCGGACTTTATTTATTTATTTATTCATCTCAAAACATGTGGGTAGCCCCTTCAACTTGTTTGAAGTTGATTTCCAAGGGAGCCCACTACATAAATAACAAAAACGAAACGTGTTACATTCAGTAAGACAACCAGAGGACAACAAACAATATATACAAATAAACCGAAGCGTCTTTACCAAGAACAGTTGTCGAGGTCAACAAAAAACGTTAACGGTGGAGGTCAGAGGTCCATGTGCGGAGGAGTGTGTCTTAGGGCAGCTTTAAACTGCCGTAGAGTTGGTGCATGTCTTATGTCCGCCGAAAGGGTATTGTAATATGTTGCTCCTCTGTATGCAAATGTGCGGTGGCCAGCAGTGTTTGTGTAATTGGGTTTATGGAGCAAAGAGGCTTGTCTGGTGTTATGGCTGTGTAACAGGTGGTTATGTACAAAGGTGGTATCCAGGTATGTCGGGACAAGCCCGTTAATGCATTTAAAGACCATCACACACATGTGTTCCTTTCTCCGCTGCGTAAGATACTTCCAGTTGAGTCTGCTGTGTAGGTCTTGGACACTGGATCGTCGCTTCATTTGTAGGATGACCCTGGCAGCTCGATTTTGAAGAACCTGAAGTTGTCGCTGCTTGGTGATGTTACAATTTTCCCAAACAATGTCGCAATACTCAAGTAGTGGTAGAATCATGCATCTGTATAACATACTTGCAATGTTGACAGTGAGACATGATCTTAAGCGGACTTAACTTTGCCAAATCCCTTCTTCTTTCTAACTTTCCCAACTTCCTCCCACCACACCGCTCTGAGGCACATAGTATAACCTCATAATGCTGACAACCTTAGACAGTTTAAATGACAAGCATCACGCTTCAGGAACGCCACGCTACCATATGCTGTCGACCTCTTAAACACACATTACACAATTAAGTGTCACATTTTAATAATTACTTATCAGATGGACATTATCTGTGTCATTAAATGAATACACCACTTCTTTCCCATAACATTTATAACCATTACTCTCAAATACAACCGACCATAAACATACATAACATCCACAAAAAAGCAATAAATATTTCATGGAGGTATGAGGTCCCCGAACTCTAATTTTCCTATGAATTTGCCTATCATTACAACTAAAGATGGAGAAACCGAAGACGAATCCAGGATGTAGGAAAATTCTTGTACACAACAGGATAAACTTATTGTGCTTACGTTTTAGTGTCTATCGGACACCTTAATCAGAGCTTCTGACTGGAGTTCTGCTTCTCGCTGCTATATGTAGCCGATGTAGGTGACGTTTATCCGCAGTAACTGACCACATTGCTAGCCATAACTGGCTGGGAGCGGACAAGAGTCATAGACAAGGAAGGTAACAGGCGGATCCGGCGGATCCAGGAGGCAGTCTGGATAAGGACGTCATCCCCAGTGATGAACCGGGACGAGGGGGGGGGGTACAAGGTTGGCCACGTTTGGGATAGTGTTTTCGTCGCAAAAGCGCCACCTACATCGGCTACATATAGCGGCGAGAAGCAGAACTCCAGTCAGAAGGAGTAAGGTGTCTGATAGGCATAAGAACGTAAGCACGGTAATTTTATCCTGGTTGTATATACGAATCTTCCTAGGCCCATATCCTATAGTTAACCAATTAATAAAATTATTTTCCGAAGACGCATCCGTTGCCACTGACCACTGCATCGATGACCCTGATGACCACATTTACAATTCCATCGACACCAATGACAACAGTGGACAGGATGGGCAATCGGTTGATAAAGAGGAAGATACAGCATTACCCAACAATGTACAAAGGGACGCCGATGACGCCGATGGCTTGTCTAAAAACCCATTCTACGTGCCTAGTGCGTTACGACAAGATATCTGTATCCTTTCATATTAAATTATACTCGTAATATACAATAAATATCATAGTGTAATCTAATCAGGGCTCGAAATACTGGGTGCAGGTGCACCCAAAATTGGAGCTGTGCACCCAACTATTTTGTGTCCGACAGGGTGCACAGGGTTCACCCAAATATTTTCTTATGTATGTAAAGATATCAAAGTGTACAAGTATACATCATATTCTTGACATCTAAGTGTTAGAAAGATAATAAAAATGTCTGTCATGGTACTTGTTTAAGAATTTGATATCATGTAACTATGTTTTGTTATTAGGTTTTTCTGACATTTAACTTAAAATTTACGTGGTGCACCAAAAAAAAAAAATTGGTGCATCCAATTTTTAAGCTTGGTGCACCAGTGCACCTAATCCCAAAAATGAATTTCGAGCACTGCTAATGATTGTAGGGCAACTTGTTGGATGGTCGAAACCGACGGTAAAAGAAAAAAAAAATGTGCTGTATTTCATTCATATTATGAGTGCCAACCCAAAAAAATCAACGAAATGCAACAGAAGTTGAGAATATTCGGTGTCCTAGAACAAAAACATTACCTTTTTATAATTGTTACATAAGTAACAACGTCAAAATCCGGTATCCGTTTTTATAAGGGCGTTCAAATTATACTATGGAATCCATTGGAAAACAAGTAGAAGCCTGTCACGGTGATAGCTAAAAGTAAAACCGAGTCTGTAAACCAATATCAAACGTAATTTCGCATCAGGCATGGTATGAACATCGCTTTGTTAATATCGTTGATGACTTTTTTCAAAGTAATGCAAGTACTTTTCCTTCTTTGCCAAGTATTTGAAACTTTCTTCACAGATACGGAGAGAACTCGTTGGGCATTTCGACGTCCTTATAGACTCCGAACAACAATGGTTGCTGGTGCAGTTGCTGGTTTGATTGCCTCTGGGGTTGTCGCTGCAATCTGTATTATTGTTCTAATAGCAAACAAACCAGAATTCCCTTCGGTCAGTGATTTTTTAATATGTTTCTTAAGACCGCACTCTTCTATTTCATCATCATCATTATTCATCGTTTTAGAACTCTGCTATTTGTAATGAAATCTTTCTCTCTACATACATATATATATATATATATATAATGTACCTGCGTAAGAAAAACACGTAGTTAATTAAGTTATATATATATATATATATATATATATATATATATATATATATATATATATATATAGTACCTGCGTAAGAAAAACACGTAGTTAATTAAGTTTACTCGAAATTGATGAATTCTTTATTATTTTTGCCAAATGAATTCATACACCAAATTGGCACATTTAGGAATATGACATTTTTAAAAGTGGAAATAATCTGGAAAGGGCAATTTGTTTTAAATTGATATCTACTGGTCTATATTCCAACATTTACATCGTTGTCTAATACTTTGAGCGGTTAAAAACGACACAGAAAGAAGACCCCCCCCCCCCCAAGGAAACGGGCGTTTCTCCTCCCCCTGCTTCCAAAGAAAGGAAGTCAAAAAAAGGAATGTCCAGATATTGCAAAGACTAAAAATTGAGTGGTCAATCATATCAGTTATTGTCCATCTTTTGATTAATGTATCCATTGTTACTACCGTGGTGTTGCAAGCCATCTGGCATGCGAGTGCAAAAAAAAACAAACACGCACAATTATTTGCAATTTTGTCATGATTCATAAACTCAGCAGTCCACAAACAGAACCTTGGCATCTGATACACAAGCACGGGTCACCAACCATGATCCGACGACATCATCACCGACAGATATGACAACCGCACTGTCAGTCCTGACAGCAACTTTGCCAAAGGTGACAACCACACTTTCAGACGAGTTATACCACGTGTTGTTTTGTAATCTTTGTTAAACAATATCTAGCCCTGTACTACAGTAATTTAGCTCTATTCTACAGTATTTTTTGTTGTTGTGTCAAAGCTTTTTAAACGTGTTCCCAACAAAATGTATATATCGTGTTCACGTACCCTTTCATTGAAAATATATGGCAATAAAATCCAGTATAAAGTGCCACATGGTCACATAATTTTTTCGGCATACATCATAATAGCATTATCATTTTTCTTTCCCAACAACATGTATCACCAAACGTTTGTGTTTTTTATAACATGTTATGGCAACCCTGTAACTTACGAACCCCCGTTGTTCTAGGTTATGGTACCAACGACCAACGTGACCCCCCTACCAGCGACCAACGTGACCCCCCTACCGGCAACCAACGTGACCCCTCTACCGGCAACCAACGTGACCCCCCTACAAGCGACCAACGAGACCAAGTGGCCCAAGACCGTGAGAACTGCAAAGCAAAACCCATCAATGACTCAGAAAGGTATAGTTCAAAGCCTTCTGCTACACTAGAAACATTAGCCATAGTGTAAATTCTAAAAGAACTTTGATATATCTATAGCAATACCAAATAAGTCAACCACAATTGACAAAGTGAATGAAGTATGGCATCCATAATTTATGTTCGTCTCAAAATGGTTGCACTTCACATTTTTACAATCTCAAGACCATTTAAACTTTAATTTTTCATAAAGGTCCCATTTAAACCTATTCAGACCTGGCTTTCAAGGACCGCGTTTGTAACTCTTGTAATATGACGCCATTATAAAGTCATTCATGATTCTATGTTGTTTGCTGGAGCCATAGAAAAGGAATTCTCCCAGTAAACTTCAAGGTATACAACAAAAATGTAAAGAAAATGTAAAATAAAATTGTCTGTTGCGTCTTTTTTTAAATCAACGACGTCGAAATGACGTCACAAAATGAGGTCATACAGCTCCCAGTTTGGGTCCGCCATCATTGGTCCACCAACTTGAATTTTCTAAAAAAAAAAACATTTTTCAGTAAGTCGCCAAAGACATTATAACCAGACGAAAAACTTGATTTGTGTTTTTTTGTTTTAATTAAAAATACCTTGTAGTTACGAATTTCAAGGTATTCTAAGCCCGGTGACATGGTCCAGCATCTTTGATTTTGGCAGATTACGTTATCAAATTAGTATAATTTACAGATATTTGATTATGATCAGATCTTATTTATGTAAGAAAATAGCAGTTATGTTGCAAGAAAACCTGATAGAACACATTTTTAAAACCGAAGTTTAAAACCAATTTTCGTCATCAATCGGTTGCCATGGCAACCCCAACATTGAAAACATTCCCAATTGAAAAAAAAACCGGGAGTGTTTAACAGCATCATGGCAAACAATTGAAATGCAACAAACACTTGTCACTTGGATAATTAATCACCTGTGAGGATTCTTTACCTTTGATTCTACGAACAGTCACCTGTTGCAATCTTACAACTACAGGATTTGTCATTCTTGCCTTTTCATTGTTGTAGCTGACATGAACAGGTGCAGAGTCGGCTACCGACTCATTGAAAAGACGTGCATACGGCTCAGTCTTCAAACAAAGGGTTTTTACAGCGCGCAAAGGACCTGCAAAAGTGAGGGAGCGACACTAGCAATGCCAAAGACAGAGGAATTGGACATCGCTCTAAGAAAGCTGGTGCTGGAGGGCAGAAACGGCGACATTTGGATTGGCCTGAAGGATGTTGAGCGATTTCGGCTACGAAGGAAATATAGAAAGTGGCAATGGTTGGATGGATCTGCTTTAGAAGGATACAAGGTAGGTACAGACAACATCTGTTTTCTTTGTAAAACCGTTATCCAAAGAACACAACAAAATGAAATTTACCCTTTGCCAATATCCCTGTCACATTTGGCGAAGATCGATCGGACGACGATTCTGCGGCAATCGCTCGAGCCTCGCTTATGATAATAACTTAATTGCACAACAATTGTACAAGGTACAAAGTGTGGCTTATATGTGACAGGGACGGTTTTCAGGTGAAAAATACGCGTAACCCTCTGTCGATCTTAAATATGGCCTATCTTCCATCGATACGCCCGAAGATCGTGGATAATGTGACAAGGGTATGAAGGACACATTCATTCAACATGATATTTCCATTCCACAGCATGCACAACTTGTTATAAAAAAAGGCATAGTCATAAAACATACATTAGAATGACTGAACGTAAAAAAATATATCAATTCACTTGAAGTACGTACTGATTTTCTTTTTCGTTTCCTCTTGGTTACTTTTTCCACAAAGATATTTCTTAGTCTGTTTTTACAATACATCAGTTTCTAGTCTTCCTATATTATGAATAGTTTACGTAAGTATATAATGTACAGAATGTGAATAGAAGCATCTATTTGTGTGGTAATTTTATTGAAGTTTCAAGAGTGCTTTAACGTTGTTGGTGTTATGATTATCCTATTTTTGTCCAGGGATGGGGTCCAGAACAGCCCAATGACAACAGATTGAAACATTTTAAGCTTCATGATCTCTGTGTCCGGTACTGGTTAGGTTCAAAATCCTACCCAATGTGGAACGATACGAAGTGTCATAGAAGCAAAGGATTTATCTGCCAAGCTCTACCGGCAAAGCTCTACCAAAAAATACTTCCCAATGAAATTAAATACCGATGAGATAAAGAGAGAAAATGATTTGGCTGCATTTGTGATTTGATTATATTTAAAACATCCACCCGTTGTAATTGTTGTAGTAAAATCATATAATATCCACTGTGTATATTAATATATGGAAAGAATGTTCTCCAGCTGTCTATAAAACAAAGAAAGGTTTTATTAATCTAAATTTATAAGCGTCTATAGAGTCCATTCGAAGACAACATGAGGGTTTTTAGGCGATATTTGTAATAAGTCTGAATTATTTTGAATAAAAGAATATCTAAGCCTCAATAATTTTTTTTTTAAATTGACCAAGAAAATATTCATCTATTTGAATTCCTTTGAATATTTTAGAAACATTTTGAAAGTAACTGTACAAAAATATCTTTATTTACAATTATTGTGAAATCTCTGTGTGATTCTTTCACATTTAATTTACAAATACTTACAAATATTTGTAAACTGTACCAAATGGTAAAATTAGTTTATTGCCCCCATAAAAGTAAGCCCTATTATTGCCTCTGTATATTTTTAGATTTCACTGCTGGGCACTGGTGGGTCCTTTGTGGTGGGCCATTGTTGCATGGCACCCAACCATACTTTGCAAGGATGTGTGAATTGCTATCTTCCCAGCCCAATGACCCATTTGCAAAAAATGGTAGAAAATGGTAAATAATGGTAGAATGCTGTTATAATTATTTAGAAACCATTAGAAGTATTCAATTCCACACCATGAATATTTCCAAAGCTTTACAGGACCGGGGAAATATTCATAAAGTTGAAACAGTATTAGAAATATTTCTGAAGAATCAAATGTCCTAGACATATAATTACAAAACTTTCAAATCAATTCTAAACAATGGCAACAAACATTTGCATGGTGACATGGAATAGACTCTATGACTTTTCTCTGTAAATAGAAAAAAATGACAAAAATGTGTAATGGCTTCTTAAACTACAAGAGAGGAGTATTTTTGTTTGCAAACATAAATGAATTAGAATGTAACAAGCCTCCTTATTTTTCATTTCCTGACCAATGCAAGAAAATTTCATGGATATCATGAGTGTACTCATTTTTTAAGCGTAATTTGAAAAAAAGTACCTCAAAATATAGTTAACAAGACGAGAAGATAAGGTACCAAAATGAGAAAATATGTCCAAATATAATTTCTAACTTCATCATCATCATTGGTTGATGTGATCGTATCACTTTGGTAGAATATAGGAGAATTATTTTATAGAACATGTATGTATACTAATTTGTATCTATACTTATGATTGTGTTTCCGCTGTTAAAGTGCCACCTACATACAGTTAGAAACTCTAAAGAAGGTGTGGTGTCTGGAAGAAATTTAAACGTATACACATATTATAAGCACAGTAAGTACACAGTGGTTTTGTTCAATAATTACTATACATCCTAAAAATATAGAGCAGAGTAGTCTTGATTGTACATATGGTATTGACTGTAGCAGTGGTGTACATGTATATGGCCGTAGTTTTAAAATGGAAATAGCACTGATATGGTTGCCATGCCTGTAGTTGTCAACTTGGCAAGTGATACCAATCTACTACAATTGTGTCACGTTGTGCACCTCTTGAATGCATAAAACACAAAGATGTGAGTGTCACTTCAATTGGCGGCATTATTCATGAACAGATGTATATATTGAAAATCTAGTTTTAACCCATCTTTTGTTACCCTCAGACATTAGATTTTGAGTCTACAGAGACAGTGTATATAAAAAAAAGTAATTTTACGGCCTTATCAATTAACAGTTGTTGTAGCTGCAATGAAACTTTGTCTTGCAGTAGACTTTATGTGTGTGTGTGAAATCCATGAATATACAGTAGAAGCCGCATAATTGCACGGCCTATTTGCCAGTAAATTTCGTGTAATTATCCGGATGGTGCAATAATGCGAAGTTATCCAGTTGGACCGCACCAGTTTGGGATTTTGGGATTCCGTGCAGTTAACAGAAGTGTGCGTTAATCCGTTGTGCAATTAACTGGCTTCTACTGTGCTTGTTTCTTGGATATACTACTAAGGATTATCTTCTTACTTGAGGGCTTGTAATCTGATATAAAAGGCTAAATTATTGTAAGATCTGCGGTCTGTGCTATCTTTGACGAAGTAATTCTAGTTCATGATCTTAAAGTTCTTCAAGACTAGTTTTAATACCAACTACTCTTGATGTTTATACTAAATTGATTATTTTTTATCATGAAGATATTTTAAATTTCGTAAGGAAGAACGAGTTATCTTGCAAGCTTGTGTTTTATTTGTACTAAAAGTCAAAGGAACATGGGTATAATACTATCATCTTTACGTATACGTACATTATTTTTTGAACAGCCTGTTAAGCACCTAGGGCAATAAACTCACCTGCAGTGATACCAGGCTCTGGTGTTGTCAGGATGTCTTGAGAATGTTGTAGTTTTGATACAAAGAAATTTATGAGATTCAGGTGCACAGGGAGGGTATATGCGTGGAAAAATTGCCAGCAGGATCAGGGGTAAATAGTTAAAACAATACATTCCAGAAACAGTTACTTAATTGATGCAATCGTAAGCATATGACATATCAGTGGGTTAAGAAATAGAAAGAATGTGGTTTGGTGCAACATTGACCCTCAAACACCGTTTGGGCGTGAATTTTAAGATGTCATTTGAACATGTTTGACCGGACGAAATATTTCTCTTTTTTTTTGCAATGATCGGTACAACAATGTGGAAATTATAGAGTTCCGAAGTAAAATGTGCAGTTTTTTTGAAAATTTGATGAGACCCATCCCCTTATCGGATGACCACAAAATTTTGAAAAGACCGTTCCTTAAATCATTAATCCTGACACAAAGAATGCCTAAACAAAGAAAAATAAACAGCTAGAATAGTCCTCAAATACCACTAACAAAGAACGACACCCCCCGAGTATAGCCAAAAATCAATTCCCAAGGGAATGCGTTCGTGGAATTTTCTAAATTCTTTCAAAGCGATCGTAATACTGTAGAAAATGCCTCCGCCCCTGAGGCGTCGCCAAAAATTGTTTTATTGATTATTGACAATTTTGGCTTACTACATTTTCTTAAACAAGTTTGACAGCTTTTGAGTAAGCTATTCAATCGTTGTGTGAAATAAAGTTGCTGATGGCCCCCCAAATGATTTTGATTATTTTCTGTATGGTTTAGTGGTCATGGGTCAACTACCTGGTTATATAAAACATTACTCATGGTATCTACATACCAAGCCGCAGACCTTTTCCAAAGTTATTCTCTTTTAAATCAACGACAAAATCGGCCCCTGCAGTTGAAAACAAGTCGCTAGGAACCCAAACCTTTACCACTTCACCCCTGCTCCGAGTTCTATCAACCACTAGAAAATCATGAACTTGGCACTTGCAGAAAGTTTGACCTCCTACTTTAAAGCTCTGCTGCAGTACTGCAACTAACCACTAGGAGGCCTATTGTTAAACTCATACTTCCATTTTGCAATACACAGCCTGGGCAGAGAACAACCTGTGCAGAGAAGAGCAGTGACAAATGAGGACCTTAGTTGCGAAATCAATGACAAAATGTATAATGCTTGACTCAAACAGGTTGAGTATTAGTACTCGAAAGTATAAGGTCGTTGAACTCTTATTCAATTATTTATGTTCTTCGACAAGTCAGCCATTTGAAAATTCGAACTTCAAAGCTAACCTTTTTTTGTGTAGCGGTCAACCGGAAAATTGGTAAGGCCAGGAATAGGGTGCCCAAAATAACGATGCCCATCTAGGTAACAGATGCCATTACTTTTGTCGTAGTCAAGCCGGACACAGTCTCCGGCGGGAACCGTGTTGGATCCTTCCAGACATTTTGTAGCACATTGCTCAGGGGTGATGTTTAGGATCATTTCACTGTTCCAGTTATGGTGATATGTCTCGAATGGTCGACCATAACTTCTTGTCTCAAATACGTCAAAGAATTTCACAAAATTTGCCTCTGAAAGAAAAAGCGTGAAATACTGACTTAAAGTAGCTTTCATGACCACCTCGATTTGCCTTATTTGTATAGAAATATTCGTAAAACGCAACATAAATTGTTGTTTATCGGACTACTTTGGCTTTAATTTTCCGCACACACGCGCAAACACACACTTGCAATGTGCACGTCATATAAATATATACTATTGTATTTTTACCTTCGCCGAGAAGGTTATGTTTTGAGTAGCGTCTGTATGGATGCATCGATGTTTGTTTGTAGAATACCAGAATAACTAAAAAAACGCCTGGATGGATTGTATTGATATTCAGTATGTGGGTATGTCTTAATGAGACCTATAAACGAATAGATTTTGGGCGCCTAAAGGTCTGTAAAGGTACTGCAGCGAAAATTCTAGGTTAAATTTCTCGAGTTTCAAACATGCCGCGGATATTATTTTTAAGGGGTAGATATGACGGGAACTTCTTACTTGTAGTATTTGGAAGTTATGCACAGATGAACATCGTTGACCATTAATTATGCAAATGGGGTCCTCATTTGTATGAATCATCAGAGAATACGATACAGGCCTTCTTTCTTAACATAGATTGCGTACGTCTGTTGTATTGTGGAGGAGATGATAGTAACATAATTTTATGCAAATGAGAGCCTTAATTGCATGATTAATGGCAAATACAACTAATAAAGCAGTTCTAAAAGAAAGAATCATTTGGCGAAGGTCGTGGAACTATAGTTATGTATGTGTTCGTATGCCTGTATACAATCTATGTGTGCGTGAGTGTATGCTTGTATGTACTACGTTTATGTGTGTATTTATGGGGCGTCCGTATGTATTATTGTTTGTTTGGGTACATTTGTATGTGTGTGTGTTTGTATGTATCTGTGCGTTTGCCTGTGTGCGTCTGTTACACTTTTGACAGATTACGCCTACCTGTTTACACGTACAGCAAATGAGTAAGAAGTACGCAGACTAGCAGTGTGTCCAACCCCGATGAGCCTAAACAAGTCATTTTGGCAACAGCTCTTGCGTGAAGGATTTTTTGAAGACAAAAAAAACTTTTCGAATTTTTTCGATGGCCTTCACTCCATCCTAGTAATCGCACGGTTTCTTTGTGTCGACTACGCTGCATAAGACTGTGAACAATGGTGCAAACATGTTGACAATGTCGATCAGAGTCCAGACTTAAATGTTGGGATTGTGTAGACAGGTCATCAGTTATTAAGTTTATCATATATATATATATATATATATATATATATATATATATATATATATATATATATATATATATATATATATATATATACATCTATATATATATATATATACATCAAAAAGGTTATTTTTATAGTTGCCTGTGTCTGTCCTTCTGTGGTTGAACACGAGAACTTCATTAGTCTTTGTCTTGATAACAACAAATATAATCAAATTTCTACCCCTAAGCGCCCTGTTAAGGTAAGACAAATGCTAATTTTTTTTTTCATTTAAGAGTAATCAGCCAATGTGGCAAATGTACACCCAGGCAGATGCACATATGTATAACCCTCGGCAAGCTACACTCCTTGAGCAGCTTTAATACTGTTCTCATGAAATCGTAGGATCTACTTGGAGTATAACAATCGCATCGATATACAACGTGTCTAATATATCTTTTAGGTCATACTAAAAAAAAAGAACGGGCGATTGAATTTCGAGATTCATTTGTATTTGCAAATGTTATAGCAATGCTACAGCAAATATATTGTCTTCTCAAACCTTCCACCATCATTCCATGTTACCTTCGCTGACATGGTTATGTTTTGGGTAGCGTTTGTGTGTGTCTGGCTGTGTGCAGACGATCAATATAAATAGAGAATGCATTAATATGAATGCTTGCATTAATATTCGGGATGTATGAAGGCGTTTATCCGACATAAAAAACAGATTTGTGGCCCCTAGCGACTTGTTACGGCACTGCAGCGGAACTTCCGGTTTTGATATCTCGACTTCTGAAAATGCTACAGTCCTGATGTTTAAGTGGTAGATGGGTGATGTTTCAGTGGTAGGTGGTGTATGGTTTTCCCCCTAGAGACGTTTTTTTTAAATTTAAACCGCAGGGGTCGTTTTTCAGAGTTAAAGGAGAATAACTCAATAATTTTATAATGATTAATGATTGGAATTTCATACTTGAATTTCATTCTCATACGTACGAAGCTAAATAAAAGTGAACATGATTAAACATACGTTTATCAAATTAGGGTCACGTGTACATATTTAAGATTAAACACTAAAATAGCCTTCTTTCTCTGCTAAGGTTTTAAAATTTGTACTATTTTGGTGGAGTAGATTACCAATTTATGCAAATGAGGATCTTACATAATCTATGTGAAATACTTCACTCGATGTGGTTAATATCAGTTTGCAAACTTTAAGGTATGTGGTCGTAGAACTCTAGTCTGCTGCATATTTTAGACGTAGCCTCATGCAAATAGTCACAGTGCCTCGCGTTGATACTAGCAGTCGAGGAGGGATGAAATTCCAGAACAATGTTGTCCAAATTACAGTACAGTGCAGTGGATATTTATTCTTCTCACGGATTGAGGCCCTCCCGCTACCTGTGCTATACAAATACTTTGAAATAAGACTGACAATCAAAACACGACCCCGAGAAAAACATGACTACATAGTTCCTCCGGAAATCTCCGATAGCAAAGAATGAATGAAACTGTATTGCAAATTCTTGCCCGTGGGTTACAGGTAACATGAAACAGTGTACAATATCTGAAGTGTCTACCCTAGTCTAAAGCTAACTCTTAAATTTTAGGTTGGGGGATTTAACTTTCCTGTGTAGGTTTTGTGAAATCGCCCCAATCAGATCGCGTAGTCACTGAGAACACATGCTATATTTGTGTGCTCATAATACTTTCTTAACCTATATATCTAGCGCTATAAGAGCTTTATACTGAGACGTTCAAACATATGATTGTTACTTTATATCCAATAAGATACTCGTGTTTTCAATTTACATAACAGCAAGGTTTACACCTAAGCTAAGCCCAAAAATTGAAACTTTACAAAGTTGCATTTTTATTGTTAAGCAAGGCAATGTACTCACAGTAATTAACATACTATTCATACACATTGTGAATCTTTAATAGCGAGGCATCACGGATTTGAATAAGTGATCTTTGACATCTTTAAAAATTGAGTACATTTTCTCCAACAAAGTAATACGAAGTGATATACATTTAAGATCGTAATGAAACCTATTGACATGAAAGTTTGAATGACTAGTTGTTTGTAAGTCAGTTTGACTTACTTGGTTTTGTATATTGTAAACAATAAATCTAATTTTCAGTTAAATTTTGATATTAACCAACCTGCGTTATATCGCGTTGTACAGTACTTTGCAAACTGATTTCTAGTATTATCCTGTAAAGGGTTAATCTGTGTTAACAAGCGGATGGGATATTGTTGGCATTTGTTAGAATTAAGATCCTGGAGTGCAGGTGTAGCCAGTACGAGGGCCAGTATCTTCGCAGGACCATCCTTCAGCACAGGGAGACGCCACACAAAAGGTAGACCTGGCTTTCGCTCCTTGTGGCACTGGTGAAACATTTAAACAATTATGTCCTGTTAACGGTGCTGACATGCTTAGAATGACACTACAGTAATTTACAGTAATTTACCCACAGAATGTTGACTAAAAAGCGATAGTAACAGCATATTTTCGAGAATGACTCAAATACTTCTGTGTTGTAAGAATAATATAGATTATTTACATTATCATTGTTGTGGATCATATGTCCCCATGTCTATATCCAGGGTAAATAAGAAATGTCCGGTTAAGGGTCATCCAAAATTCCCCCATGCTAAAGGCATAGTTAAGTGTTTGACCACATTGATTTCTACAATGCAAAGGCCCTGCGAAAACCTCTCGCCTAGATAACGCTGAACAGACTATTCGACACCCACCTACTATTATTTTAAGGAATCAACTAATTTACGTTACCTCTTGGTCATCCACGGTGACGTAATTTGCTTTCATTTTTTTTACAATTACAGGGGGAAGGGTATCTGATTAACAAGATAGGATTGATCGATCCCATGGTCACTGTTTGAAGTACACATAGGGAGCCCTGACATGTGAGTGTGATATCTTTGACAGCACATACAGATTGATTTTTGTTACAAAGATGTTGTTTTAAGAAACGAAGCTCACCATCACAGTGAAACCCGATAACTTGGTCAATACAGGTCCACCCAGGTGGACAAGGGCTCGTGGCACAGTAGTCGATATCTGTAACAATAATTAGATATCTTATATAATATAATTATTGCTGAATGTCAGCATAACCACCATTAGCGCAGAACACAGTATTTAATGGAAAAAACATATCCTATCATGAAAAGCAGTGCAGAAACATGCTAGATGACCGGTTCAAGCCAAGTAAAGCATTTCCTTATCTTTGGTGGCTGTAGATAAAATAGATATGGTATTACCGGTTTCAAACTTACCGTTTTCACAGAGATCTCCGTCGTATCCAAGGCGACAGAAACAGGCGAAGGAGTCGACATGATCATGGCAGGTTCCTCCATTCTGACAGGGATTAGATGCACACTCGTTTATATCTGAAAAAACAAACACACGAAGTAGATTACTTGCTAGATGTTCTAAGTAAGGGTAAGAAACTCTGAAGTGTCTTGAACAAGTAGCACTCAGGTAAAAAAGGATGATGAATTCCAAAGCAAATTCCCTAATACCCACCTGTTTCACAGAAAACGCCGGTGTATCCTGGACTGCATGCACACATGGGGGAACCATTGAAGCAGGACTTGCAAAATCCGCCGTTCTGACACACGTTAGGTTGGCATTGGATCACAGCTGTGGGAAGGTGGCAGATACAGTTAGTTAGAAGGACAATAGGGTACAGAAATGGAATATATTGAAAACAACAGACATTTAACTAGTGTTTCCTAGTTACAGAACCAGCTGCATCCGGATGGCCCATCCTGTATGACAGGCAAAAACAGGTAAGACTGCTATTGCTTAAGAAATCAATCAAAAACCTTGTAGCAATTCCTGTGGACAATTACCTCATTAGGAGCACTAACACAGGAGAACTCCAACTCGGGTATGTTACACTCGCCTGCAAGACAGACACATACAAAGCCAGCTACTTCCCCAAGAAAACAATAAAATGGAACAGAATCCGAACACACATAGCTTCCACACAAACACTTCATACGTTCAAGACTGAGTTAGCCCAACACATGGACCTCCCCAACCTACTGATGCAGTTTGTCATAGTGTGACTGACACATTTTTTTTCACTTTTTGTTCTCGTTTATTGCACCTACTTTTTTCGCCACCACCGGCCGCACTACCGCACAGCTAAGTACCTGGCCGGGATACCCCGTAGTGGGTTTTGGCCAGTATCTATATAGAATAATGATAGATAGATAGAACAACCAAAATACAATGGCACTACATTAACACGCCCGTCAATACATCTGACTCATGTTAATTAAAGATTAATCACTAAAACCAAACGTATATATTTCTTACGAGACTCGCAGAAGTAGTTGTGCTGTTCCGTGCAGGCGTGGAAGTCTCCTTTGTAACTCTCTTCCCGGTCCAGCAGCACACAGATGTCGAACGGGCCGTAGATGTCGCTAGCCATCCATGACGACTGCACTGTAAAAATATACGTAAACGTATAACGTAACTGTATTTGTATATCAATGGGGTTGGAAAACATACAAAGAACACAAAGTCCAATAAAATGTCCCCCAAGCTACCAAGTGAATGCTATGCACTCTAATTGCTGTCGGAATTGTTATCACACAGTTTCTGTCTATACCCGACAACAAAAAATGCCTTAAAAGATTGACTTTCGAATATTAGAAATTCATGGCTTCTTGTTGTGTCTTTATCAATAAATGTAACGCTTTTTGATTTAGCTGTGGATTGTAACGCACGACTAGATTTTATATAATGAAAATGTTTATAAAGTACACGGCACTGAACCTTAATCCAACGCAACTTTAATCCAACACTTTTCAGAACCCATCTGTCAGTCAAAAACTAGCTCCGGTTTGCAAATTCTTTTGAGTGCTTTACAAGACCAGTAAGGTATACGACTTAAAACCTTGTAAGTTTGAGCTCACAAAGATCGCATGTTGCAGCGACAAGTTAATCAATCTTCTGGTATGTTTTCATGCTGTTAATCAAGCCGTGGGAGGAGGGCAGCGATTGTAATTTCAAGCAACCCTACTCTTCGTCCTCACATTACACATTAATCATCACAGTAAATATAGCGAAATATTAATAAACTGTCCATCCAACACAACCAACATGCCTTGAAGTATCCCTCTTTAAAGTACAGGGCCAGGCTTTGTTACACAAATTCAGTGGAAATCCGAACACGCGCCATTTTGAATCATATTTCAGCACGCCCCTTCACCCCTATTTTTGAAAGTGATCACATCCAAAGGCCAGTAGGACGGATCTCACTGGCGATACCATTACAGCCCCACATGGGGGACGTGCTGTAGGGAGTTTGTACTGTGTTTTGCGGGTATATTTTTTGGGAATCATTCACAAACAACGTATTTTGCCACCATTTGCTAACCAAACAACGGATGAAAAGTTTCATAGAACGTCATAACTGTGTAGTGGAACAGCAGAACGGATTTGCCGCTGGTTGATGTATTTTCGGGCCGTGTTTTGATCGCTGCTATCAGCAGTTTACTGACATGCCGATTTGCCAATTTAACCTTGAGTAAGTGCCTGCCGATTGATACAAATTTGTCGTTGTAAATATGAAATCCATAGATAAACAGCCTTGTTATATTATTGTGTTGGATTAAAGTTCCACTGGGAATAGAATCCCAAAGGACTTGCTATCAGTTACACTGTCTTTGAAATGTTATTTTCTCGCGACACAACAGAAAGTGTCAGACCAATGCATGGGTAGCAATGGCCGGGGAAACATAGTAAACAATGCACTAAACAGTTTCCAGAATGCGCTAAAGCCTGCTTGTTTATTCATGGTTCAGTTTGGAATTTGTTGGAATGTGTTGGATTAAAGTGTATAATTTAGTCTTTGTCTTGTAAACCTTAAAATTTTATGCAAATTGTACTAGATAAATGCAACAAGCAAGCGTTACCGTTAAAACTCTGGCCCTCGAGATTTGTAGAGATGTGTATATTTTACTATTGTTGAATTAACATAAGTAACTCACACGACAAGGTAGAACCATCGATATGGAGGAGTTGGGGGGACTGTGACTTCATGAATGTCCAGAGGGAGACATCGTTGGTGTTCCGTATGATGTCATTCAGTATCTGCTGCTCATGTGGGTCCTTGATGTCCACTAGCTGCCCTCCCATGAACACACAGGCTGCCGCGGCTTCCTTATGGGACAGGGCGTCTCGCGACTGTCGGTAGCACTTGTTGTTGTAGATTTTCATGTTTAGGGAAGGCAGTTAGCAAAAACAATAATCATCAAACAGCACACTCACATGTTATATTTATTCTATCATTACAAATAGTACTAAACATAAAATGACTCCAATGACATGGCGTCTTCTGTCACAAACAACATGCAAAGCGTAGGTTTCACAAATAACATGTAAACAGCGATCAAAGTTTTCGATCAAGTACCTATTAAATAGCTTGTTAGCAGTACGGCCGCTGGCCTCCTTTAGAAGTTCGGAAAACGATATTGTTTTTTTGCTTGTTGTGAATTAGAAAACCACGAAAGACTCGCAAATGTGTTTCAGTATTTTGCATTCCTTTTGAGAGATGGTATTCCGGAAATTCCGCTAACATGTTTTGTACATTTAACAAATAAAAGATGCATAAATGTAAAGTCCATTGCCATATTCCGGATACAACGTCCAAATCTCAAACTTTTTTTTTTCCTGAAACAAGGAAATTTTCAACAGATGCACGGCTTTTGTTTGTCTGGCAATAGCTCTAAGCTTTTTAAAATCTGTGTGAAAGTAAATAACAATGTTTAAACAGAAAAAATGTCAAAAGAAAATCTGTTCATTCTGTAAGTTTGGACAAAGTCAGCATTCTATGTAATGAGGGGCGTGAAAGACGCAATCTAACGTTACATTTGGGACCTAACGACCATTAAATTACAGAGTGGGGGTCAATACCGACTACATGGAGGAGTAAACACGCACCTGTTTCACAGTTCTGTCCCAAGGTCCCAGATGGACAGGTGCAGGTGTATCCCGTAGAGCCCCCCAAACACGTTCCTCCGGACCAACACGGATTTGCAGCGCAATAGTCTGTAATTGATAAGGTTTATATAAACTTTAAGGTAAAGTGCTTTACGTCAAGAAAAATCAAATGTGTAATGCTGCGTCATTTCCTTTTGTATATGACCAGGTAACAGCCGCCAAGCCACGCAGTAAATCGAACACGAATAGAACCGTTTTTATTTGCAGTTCGAAGTGTTCCGCGGTCCCTAGCAACGTCGTTGCTAAGGAAAGGCTTGTCGCCTGACAGTTGGATGAAATTTCACCCGACTTAAACAGCTGTTTTAAACCTATTTGGCGGCCATTTTACAAATATTGCGTTATATGTACAAGAAGGGAACACTATGTGCTCTCTGTATAAACCGTTTTTGGGGAATTTTACGGCAATAAAAGTTAGTTTCATGGTCATATTTGTTACATAGTAAAATCAGCAAAATGGCGGTGCCGTACGGGGCAAAAATTTCGACGAATTTCACATTGACGGCATTTGCATTACGCCCTCGATTCTATATTCAATGACTAGTGAATTAGCTTTGTCGAATCTTCGACTACAACTCATGTAAAGATCCTGTTGGTTTGAAATTTGGAAATGTTTGAAAGTCCATGTCTATCGGGGTCACCTTATCGACTGTTTTACGCGCAAATATTGCAAGTTGTTGGTGTAGCTGATTCGAGTACAGCTGGCTTTTTAACACAAGTTGCGGTACCGATGCACACCCCCGGTATTGTCAGAGGACGCATACGGAATAAAACAGTGTTGAGACGGACTGAATTAGCAAATGCTACATTGGTCTTACGGCAACTAGGACGCAAATACGGCGGTGCGTGTCTGGCGCGGGCTCCGTGGAACGGGCGTTGACGCAAGGGCGGAAGCGTTCTTTTTTGAATGCCTCTGATGAGGTGCCCTCGCGCGATTGGGAAAAAAGCCTATTACTACCACGAAATGGATAGTATGCCATATACCGACTGAAAGAAGAGAATTCGGACTATTCTGTGCACTAAATTTTCCGTTTATTTTTAAATCTGTCACAAGATAAAAAAGCGGTGGAAATTGCACTAAAATCAACTGTTTTTAGGTTATAAAATCAAATGGATACAGCTAGACAAATCTGTTAAAAATCCAAAGGAGTGAAGTGAGAAGCTTTAAAGTTGTATATGCGATGAAATGTTGAATATACATAGTTGTAAACTCAAGCAGCAGGCTTTCTTGTAAGTAGTCCCAACGCCCGGGGGTCATGGAACGTAGAACTGTCCCAAAACGGCGCGCGGTTCCCTACGGTAGTCAGTTAGAACTTTTGAAGTTATATTTATATCATCTCGGATTGGCATATCAACTTGAAAGTTGGAATTTATATACGGGGGACCACTGTTAACTTAGTTCCGGTCAAAGATTCGATATCTATGGGAAGAAGACCTGTCCAGAGTCGATAATTACTGAAAAAGTCAAATCGGGCGGGTTCTATTCTGGAGTCAAAATTATGACATGACTCCGCGCGGATTGCCGGCATTTGCATTACGCCCTCAAAACCTATGATGAGCCTTATACCGACACAAACTACAATGTTTGCTCTTTCTTGTGGTCCCAAATTCCTGTTGGTTTGAAATCTACAACAGTTAAAAAATATGAGGGGAAATTACACGAAAATCACGAGATTTCGGGCCGTATTATTGACGGGAAAACGATAAACTATCGGTTCAAAAATCCACAGAGATAATAAATGAGTCTAAAATATTGTAAATAACTTGACATTAGTAATATAAACGGTAATGTACTCCTGCGATAAGCTTTCTTGTAGGGGCTGTTGACGCCCGAAGTCATAGAACGGACTACTTTCTCTCGCGGAAGGAAAATAAAAAAGCCTCGAACTCTCGACGTGGCGTGGCGGCTGGGTAATGTACTGACCAATTTTTATGCTAGATTCTTGGTTAACGTTGGTGTATTATCATAATCATATCAGTGGTATGGTAGAAGTTTTAGTGATGTCAGTAAATACTGGTGCCCCCAATGTTTTCAATTATCATGTTATTACAACCCACTAAGCGAGCTTAGAGTACACGTATGCTATGTATTGTCCATGGTGCAACTTAAAATATGGCAAATCCTGTGATATCTATTTAACACATTAATATAAATACTCACCTGCTGTAGCCCCTGTTGCACAGAACGCCAGCACGACCGTGAGAATAAAATGACGGTGAAACATCATGTTGATGTGAAATTGCCATAAACACTTTAAAGTTTCAAAAACTTTTCAAACCGTCTAACCGTGGCAAGAGGTCTACACTGATGACTCGCACCTTGTGTTGTATACTTTAGGCCAGACCAATTTTAGTTGTTTTTCGGATATTTCAGAAAAAAATTGGGTCGGTCAGTCGACAAAAAACTTTTGCAAAATATTTGGGGTAGGAGAGATCTAGGGGTAAACACTCAAGTTACACAACAGAAATAACAACATGTTTACCAAGTTATAGTTTTCAGATTTTCTACATTTACTTAAATTGAAATGCTCCCCAAATTCATGTTTTTTTTCTGGCTTATCTACCTAAAAGTCGTAGCTTTGATGTGCCAAGTAGCTTCATCACGATGTGTGGCTATCAATTTAAAAAAAAAAGTTTTCTTTTTTAAATCGGAAAAAAATTGGTCGGAAAATCCGAGAAACAACAAATAAAATTAGTGTTGCCTTAGGTTTGTACTTACCTAACAAACATCATGACTGGATCAAAACTTTAACCCCTGTTATCGTCAAGTGGAGACATAGTCCACAGCTATGATTTCAATGGTGCCCTCAATAACCTATAGTAAATAATATATGTTGGACGACTGGACTGTGACAACACAACGGCAGATAAGAATACAGATACAAATCAATGTTTATTATTACCAACCATTACAGAGTACCGACAGTTGCATTTATTATCCGCACCATAGACTCGGTCATACCCGCTCACTCACTATCACTCACTATCCGCTATATTTAAATTAACTGAAACGTGATACCTCTCTTGCTGATGTGCCTACTCCAAGTTCAGGTACTTGTTACATGTAACCAACAAAAACTACATGTATTTAAGAAGAACTGTAATCACAAGTCATCCTAAATATTAGAAATATGTACAAGGTTAGGGAAATATGTCAACGGTTGCAGAACCTATATACATATCACCATTCCCAAATGTTTTGAATGCCTGATTTTGTTCAGGGCAAACTTCGCGGCAGTCTCAACGGCAGTGGCCACATGTACAGTGATTCCGGCGTTGTGGTACTTTGTTTCTACGTTCTACGTGTATCTGCTAGGCATCGCGCTTTTAGTAAAATATTGTGGTCTGTTTATATTAAAGATAGTGGTGTTGTGCAACCACTTGCGTGTTGTGTATCCTGTTTGAACTTTGCAACAGGAATTATGAGTAATTTTTGTATTGATGTGGCAACAAAGTTGACCAACTCCCCCAAAAATTTGTCACAGCTGCAGGAAAAGGTGTATAATTATTATAAAACATTGACTACAAGGACAAAGATCAATATGCCCGGTCATTGCACACCCTCAACTACCCTCTGTGCAGCCAGATTGAAAAAAGAAGAAAGGGTGACAGGCACAAGAGAGCAAAGATTGAGGGCAGACCCAAATCTGAGCCAGTTGGGGCAGATGATAATGTGTCCTTTAATGATACACCTTGCTTATTACACGACTCTTTGCGCAGACGGGGTCAGAGGTAGTTGTGCTATTGCGAAATAGTCAGCTTGGTGCAGTGATATTTCCAATCGCAAGGGGTCGCATGGAGCTCTGGCTGAACACGCGCACGCGTACTAGCGATCTAAGAACTATTAGACGTAAAGCTGTTCTATATATACTAGTAATAGGCCCAATTTACACTTGTTTCTTGAATATATAGTACTACGCATCGTAGTCTACAACTGTAGTAGACTACAGATTTCCGTCCAGTTTACACTCACTGACAGGGAGCCTGCGGTTCCATGATTACGGAGAAACTGTAGCTAGTGACCTTTGACACTTGGCGGACACAGGAACCTTAAATGTGTAAAAAAAATGTTTTTTTTTCTAATACAAGGCACTCTAAAAATAGGTCATGACAACAGAAAATAGTACATTGACCGCAGATGACCCAAATAGAACACACATACGTTTCGAATTACGCCAGGTCTCAAAACAGGCGCATTGCCAGACACATATTCTTTGAAATGGCGAAGTGCGATGAAGCCAAACTTCAAAACCTGATGGACAACTGGAAGACGGCAAAGGTGCAGTTTTGTTCCAGCGAAGCGTGCCGTGACGGCGACAAGAGCAACGCCGACTTTCTTGAAAACCTGCTGGACACATCGGTACGTAAGACCTCACGTAAGTTTTTCTCTCTTCGGTGATTAATTTAGGTTTTGTCACCAATAACCATATTGAAGCAGTATTAGTGATTAATAACCCCCTTTCTTGGGACAGTAAGTGGGGTCCTGTAAAACGGAACGACGCAGTTATTGTGATAATAAATGCCATTGAAGGTGAAGGTACATAGGTCATAGAGCAGACAGTCAGTAACCGCTGCAAAAAAAAAAGTCTTTGACAGCGGGCAACTCTAACGTTTCTGGACGGGACATAAGTTCCACAGCATTTCAATCCAGTATCTGGTAGACATCGAGAGGTGATAGGGCATATCTGGAGCAACTAGTTTCAATCAGGGCTCAACGATTTTACTACTTACTTCGAGCTTCTCGCCACAGTTATATACAAGCCCCGTGTAATATGGGAGGGGGGGGGGGGGGTGATCGTAGCTGAATAACTTTTAAATATATGGGACGGTTGGAACCTAATGGTGATAATATAATTATACTGCATATTTTGGTGGAGGTTGCCTTATCGTCCAATGTAACAACGTTGGTGGAAATTGCCCAATTGATGGGCTTGATCTGCTAGCGAATGTTGCAGGAAATCGCGCTCAGGGCACCTCTATAGTACAGTTTTCCTTCAAGTTAACGTAGCGGAATATGCGTGCTAAACGTGCCTGATGGCATATGTGAGGACCTACTACGGAGATGGTATTCAGGTGGGCTGGATAAGAGAATGACGTCCCAGCGGTCGAGCTGTCGTATGGCCGGGGAGGAGTGAAAGTCCGGGAGGTCCGACTTGAGCCGGCGTATGAGAATACGGGTTACATCGTCCTGAAAATTGACATCGTCACAGTAAAGGTATCATCCACGAAAGAAGGAACACATCGTCTCCATCGACAGAAAATTTGAATTACATCATGAGGCAGAGAAGCGGGCAGGTTCGAAACAGAGATCGTACCAATGGCTTTGGCTTTGATTGTCAAATTCATGTGTCAATGGGTCGAAGGTGCTCAAACTAGAACTGAGGAAAGCGAATAACACTTAAATTAACAGATACATTTATCAGCATGGGTGGTGAAATAATAGTTTAAGTACGTAACTTTAGCATGTAACGTTGACATGGATGTCTATTGGTCTATCAATCAACACTATCTTAATGTAACGTTAAATATTCCATGACTACAAGTTTCCTGCAGGAAAACAAAGATAGGAATATCAAGGAAAAGCTCCTGAAGCAAATGATTATGGAGAAAAACGCAGAAATAGAGGAACTAAAGGGACGTACACGCTAAGCAGGTGCCAGTGTCACCATGCACTGGAGTTAAAGGTTAGTGTCGATTTTGAGTACATCCCCTTTGCTAGAAGAATCCTTCATCTCCCCCATTCCCTCACTTGAAGTATCAACATAATCTTTCTGAGACTAACCATAGTATTGTAACGCGTTCACAGATTTTGCCAGAGGAACTTGAGGACCTGATGTCAAACAATCAAGCTGGATACTTCATTTGTAGAAGATATTATGGAGAGTTCAGATTATGTCGTCAGGGCTGAGGTAAAGGTCAGTGTTAATGTATGATTTTACATTAATTTTGCACTTCATATCCGCTGTCCTCCTAATAAATTTTGCCAGACTGTCTAGTAAGTATATTAGAATAAGCAAAATATTCATTTAAAAATCCATGACCAGGTGGTGACAGTGGACGCCAGCCTAAAGAAAAGGAGTCATAAAGAAAATGATATCCAGGTGCTCACTACAACTGCCACCTTCTATCAGCACCCCTGTGTGCAGTCCAGATGCCTCTGTCATTATACCACACTGCTACCTTCCCCTTTTTGCTTTACTCCTCCACACTTGTAGCCTAGGTTCTAATATGTAACGTGTTGTCTTGTGAAATATAATATGAATAAAAAATATTGATGTTATTTGCAGATGGAAAAGGCAAAGAGGGAGGTTTTGCTCAACTTATGGAGCCGAGGTTAAATGACCACTTATCTCCGCTAGTCTGACATTGCAACCCTAGCGAAAGAGGAGGCGGAGGCTGGCCTAGCTGGGAGCAGACAAAAGTACGTTAAATTTTACCTTATGGCTACGCCTAAGTTTTTCAATTACATATGTGTGTCAGCGTCTTTATGAATTCAGAGTTGACCTTATACACCATTAGTACTTGCTGATTGTAGGGTCGTTGTGACATGGGGGTAAATCCTGGCTTTTGAGACTTACTTGCGTATTTGTCCATAAACATGTAGCACTGTTAGCTGGATATATGATATTAAACTGTAATGATTCTTTTTACCGCATTTTAAGAGCTTCATTAAGAAACAGAGGAAGAGGACTGGACTGAACTGGTTGGATCAGGTTTCGCAGAGCTGCTGGTGACCGCGGTTCAGGCTGTGAGTAAAAAGCGCGAGCCTTGTGTTGCGATTTGACAGCCCAGCGTCGTCCGACTACGCCGGACTGCTGTTCTGACTATGCACGACAGAAAGCGATGTTCCTTTCTTCAGACAAGACTCCTGTTGTGGAAATAGGATCCACGGAGACTTTTCTTTTTTTCAAGACTTGATGTTTTACCGGTAGGATAAGGTTAGATGATTGGAGAGTGGGTCAGTGCCAAAGCCTAGATTTAAAGATCCTGATGGCATTTTAAATAATACATATCTTTCATTGAGAACTCGCATTCGCACTCGCACCACCGTCGAATGTAGATTCTAAAGCCATCTCTCATTTTGCGGCTTTGTAGTAGTCTGTTGGTAGTATGTATAAAATTTTTAACGACTTTAATGTCAATGTCGAAAGGGTATGTAATGTGATTTGATCCCCCAGAGTAAAAATATGAAGATGAAAATATCCTGTAACAGATGACAAATAACAACGAAGAGAATACCATTCAAACTAGTTGCAGATCTACAGAAAGTGGGTCAGACATGTGTTTTTGGCCCAGTAGTGTGTCCCAGCAAATGTGAGTGAAACACACGCAATACTTCCCAGAATGGCTACAGAAACACAACTAATCAAAGTAAGGTTCAGTACGTTGCGCATCACATGTATAGACGAATCAGTCCAATGAAGGTTGATGTTGCTTTGAAATAGCGTAAAAATAAAATAATGAACATTACCGCTGTACTTACATTGATGCAGACTGGGCATCTTATTGGAACGATCAAGGACGCCTTGTAAACCGTCTGATGCTGAACATGAGTGATAATTTTGAAGTTGTCATTAACCCTCAAGCACCCGACCTTTTTTTGCGACTAAAATGACCGAGTGGGGTCCAAACGGACCCCAAAATGTTTTGTTCATAAAATCTCAGTACCATGTCTTATCGGCGAGCATTATACATACATTGCTTCGTTAATGTAAGAGGAAGATTTTGAGATGTTAAGGTGTTGCTAATTCCAACTCATTATCATAATTTATGCAAAAGTTCAGAAGGACCACGTTTTGCACTAAACCTATTCCCACCAGATAGGGGAATTTTGAGGCCCTCAGCAACATTTATGTCGCATAACTCATGAACGGCTAGAGCTAAAGCTACGAAACTTGGTAATTTATCACAAAATATTGTTTGCAAAAGTTTTTGGTCAATAAAGTAAGTTTATCATTTTTTGGGGTTGCCATGGCAACCATATTCTAACAGGCATATTTTTGCCAAAATTTGACAATTTCAATATTAACAAGGTTTTCTTGGTAAAATACACCTGTTTTCTGACAACAATTAAATTCTATGAAATTCAATGCAGTTTTCATGACTTAAAATTTATAATTTATGCTAATTTCATGACGTCATTGGTCAAAATCCAAGATGGCCGCCCCGATTAGGCAAATGACGTCATAATGTCGTCACATTACATGTTGATGACCCAGAAATTTTTGTGATGATTCCAATTTACATTTTTATTATTGTCTGAAAGTTTGGTATTCATACTGTAAGTGGTTAAGGAGTTAGCCTCCAAAGTTTGTTTTAAAAACTGCACATTTTTGCTGGGGTCCATTTGGACCCCAGAGGAACTGAACACAAACTTTCTTTATAATTTCCACATTATTGTACCAATCATTGCGAAAACTTAGGAGAAGGTGTAAGACATATTGATTGACAAAGTCACGGAAGGATTTTTTCTTCAGATCAAAAATGTTGAAATGGCACTTCAAAATGTACGCCTGGGGTCCAAATGGACCCCACTCGGGTGTTTGAGGGTTAATTGTTTTGAGCCGTAGACTGACTAAGTGCATGTCGCGTTGTTGCAGAGAAGATCCGACAGGGGTCTTGCACGTTGCCAATAGGTAGAGAAATGCCAAAAGGAATCGAGAAGGAAACGGTACCAGGAGGATGAGCCCTGGATCAAGGGAATAGAAAGAAGGTACGGTATTACACCGATAAAGATCATGCACAGGACAAGCGATACAAAGTGCTGCAGCGGTATCACGCTGGTGTAGAGCATGCCCACACATTTAATTACACTTATAAAAAGCATGCGCAGCAGAAGCGAGACCATGAGAGGGATAGTTATAAAACAGATCCAAATAATAGGGATTGAAAAGAAAAGACACATGCAGTATAAAAGAAATGAAAGAGAATTCCGCTGAAGGACATTGAACGGTTCCAAATGGAATGCTAAAAGGGGCACGAATGTGTTTACACTGCATGTTATAGGCTCTTGTTTCGCTATCTAGTCGTAAAATATCACAAAGCAAAGTATGTCCAGACAATTTAGCACTGCCTTATAGGTACAAAATGTACATCAATGCAATGTAGACTGCAGCCGACAGGCATACTCCACAGCAAATTCATCCGATCGTCAAGAGTGGATTTTCCCTACAAATCACATAGCTATGCAGGTATGTTCGTAAATGATACAGTCAACCATTTTTGGTAACAGTCCAGTTTAAGTTAAAACATACTTATGTTAACGGCTATTCTTTTTGCAGGTACTATTATTTACTGTTGTAACAAGTGTGACAACAGTCACCCCTAACTCACATTTTATACATATTTTATACACTGTGAAGTTTGGCTTCAATATCATTCTAAAACTGTTAAGTACACAAAAGGCAAATTTCTGAAACCAATAGTTATATGCATATGTGAATATTTACCTAGTCATTGTCACCTAACATAAATGTGACAAATGAACGTCTTTACAGGTGCGATTCCAAAGCAAACCATGTACGTGTTCCATCACTTTGATCCACTGTGTGAAGTGCATTGCAAGAGTTAAAGCAAGGTATTTATAGAAAAAAACACACCAAAATTTACCCATTCAAAGAGCTGTGCAGTATGTGACAAAGTTGAGTCAATTACAGATCAAGAAAGGTGGCAAAACGTACAGTTTGGCATCCCCCCAAATGGATGTTAGAGTTCTTGCAATAAATACATGAAAATCACAGCGGAATAGATGCACCTCTAAAACCACAGTAACTCTTGTATCCTAATGAAAGGGAGTCTTCCCTCCGCAAATTATATATAAAAGCACGTAACGTTAATTCTTTAGCGAAATAGCGGAACGTTTTAGAGTTAGAACCACCTAAGGTAATGCATGGTAAAACATTGCCAAGTTGGGGCGTGCATAGTTATTATATAAACATGAAAAATTCTACAAGCCAGGTAACATTGCCAAGTTACGGGAGGTAATAGTTGTAAACCTTTAAATTTTTAGATAAAGAGTAAATGGAGGCAGCTCGGGAATGTGTCACAATCACAATCAGGGACGACCTATCCGGAGAGGGATATGATATCGCGTTACAAGTGTTCCCGCCTGCGGAAATCTGCCAAGAGCTCCTGAGATCAAACAATTAGAAAACACTTATCAAACCAAATTAATCAAAATCCGTGACAGTAAATATCGATGTTGGCTAGATTCCCATTATAGTATGAAAGCTATTGTAAATATTTATCTCTTAAAACCCAAATGCCACCAGACTTAAACTGTATGTCTCAATCTCATTGAGCAAGGTTCTGTCATTTAAAATACGACCAACCAGCATGCTACTTTGGGGTGATTGACAGATAGCTTCCCGCCATAACTTGTAAAAAGAAACTAAATCGCAACAACCTTATTTGTTCAAAAATTCTCGTCAGGAACTCTTTACATCCTACTTACCTACCTACCTAGTCCCTTGACCTCCTTTACATTACAATCTCCAATACGGCCAACAATCTTGGCTTTGGTTGTTTTTGTTTTTTTAGAACGAAGAAAATTTATCAATTGTTTATTTGGAAACATAGCGTGCCGTCCTCATGTGGCGTTATGTCTCGAGCTCGTCTTCCTCAGACATCATCATCTGCTGTAACTGGACGTGATGTCTTGACTAGCACGTGACTTTGACTCATGCGCGTGTGATGTACGGAGTCAGCAGGGAGCGATCAATGATCATAGTTCTTTTGGTTAGACATTGTAACAGCATATTCACTGCGGTATCTGCTTGAGGTTGATATTTGATTATGGTGTAATGATGTACACAATGAGAAATTTGAACGTGGGATTTGATGGTCGCAGAGCAGGAGGACATACTGCCCTCTACGCTTATGGTCTACTTGATCTGCTTGATGTTAGAAGGCAGGCCTGGCACGGGCGTCGGTCTTGGCACTGCGTATTCAAAGGTGTTACCAAGACCCAACGGTCTGTTATGACCGAACCCCTAAGTATAGACCACGGCTCTTGTGAAGTAGAGGGCGATCCCATGGTAATCATCCACGGCCATCTGTGTCAAGCCTTGCTGGGACAGGGCATCGATGTTTGTCTGTTTCCAGACGATTTGAAGTCCCTCCATAGCCAGCTGACACTAGTGGTTCACGCTACAACCCCAGACGTTGCCTGTGCCTGTGCCAGTTATGCCGATGGTGGTGTAATCTTCGCAGAAAACGTCTGTGAGCTGGGCTGCGATGCTCCATGGGGACAGGTTCAGAAGCGACTCCCTGGATAATGTTTTGAAAGCCTTTCTTTTAAAGAAGTGGACCGTTTCAATAATGTTGCCGATAGAAAGCTTGTTACCATGACCTCCTACTTCCGCTTACTGCCTTGTACGTGAAAATTTGTAGCTATTAGCTATAATAAATGCTTACAAAACGACTGCAACATTCTTGGCATTTGCAAAAATAAGTTTTAACTGTGTTTTTTTTATAGGAGATAGGGAGGAGTGAATGCCTGGGATATTTTTTTTCAATTAATGAATTTTACAACGTACAAATTTGTAGTAATGATTGATTTGTAAACGACTGCAATATCTTTCATGGTGGGTTTCGTGTACTATCCTGTAGAGTGTCAAGTGGATAAAATCTTACTACTGGCTACAGTGTACAAAAAAGTGCCTCTTCTGATTGCCAATTACATCTGTACTAGGTTAGACTAGTGATAAAAGGAACAAAAAAATCTGTATATCACCATAGGTTTCAAGCCTTTCCGTTACTAATGTCTTCTTCTGGTGATCCGATTAGTGGTCAGGCTAGTACCTTGGTTGATAGGGAACACACACCATGTTGCATTCGGTACGGTATGCAGTATTTTACATACTTCCTCAGCTGAATGTTCTGGTTACAGTTTATTCCGGTCTCTGTCTGGGCTGTAAGCATATGGCCATCTGGAATCCTAACCCGTGCTAGATTCATATCCCGCAGCATATCTTGCAGCTCTGCCTGGGGGAATAATATCCGGGGGATTTGGAGTCTGCTGTATCCTAATTTATGACAGAATAATGAAATGATGTCTAATGATATAACACTACATTACCTTTGCCCTTTTAGTAACAGGATGTTCCCTCTGCACGTCTGGAGGGCATTTCCGCTGCCGTTTCCTTTTCCTCGTGGGTGCTGTTTCCCCATCACCTTTATATTGCTCTTAGGCCCAGAAGGGACCATGCTGAGGTTGAGGCTTTTCACGCGCAAGGTTGACAGAGTTACTTGCAGTCCTATTATAGTATTGTCGCTGCTCTGTATGCTCTAACATAACGAGAAGCCGCACAAGAAATAATTTTCATGGACATGTAGAGCAAGAGTAATTGATTTGAAGAAGCAGTTTCATCTCTTTTTTTGACTGACAGTTTTTTTAAGGTCTTTATGTAGTACTACCAATCTAGGGCAGTTTTCATGGTGTGCCACTGATCTTTGACAAACGCAATGCGCTTCAAATGATAGTCGTCCCTACATTTCACCAGAAAATCTCACCACTTCTCCCCTGTCAGGCACACTTGCTCCATCACCTGGTAGTAAAAGCTGTCAGTGGGCTTCAGTTTTTAGGTTCCATTGTTCTGTTTTATTAGATGGAGACATGTAGTGAAGCTTTATCTCATGCAGACCATGTGGGATTTCAGAGTGTGGTTCATAGACTTTCCTGTCGGGTGATGCTTCTATTTCTGTGGCGGATAGATTGATGACAAATCCAGACAGGTAGACATTATTGCCTGGAACAACGGAGTGCAGTTTGGCTCATGCTTGATGCGAAATTTCATTGCTTATGTTTGTATACTCAGACCTATCAGCAATCTTTGGGCATCACTCTGATAGAAATTAATTGATCCAGTAGATTCAATGTGACAAAATTTCAATATGTTACTTAATTGCTTCAGTTTGAACCTCTCGGATGCAGGCTGCTAGTACCTTAAAGATGTCTCTTTCGGCTTTGATATAAAAATGTATTTTATGAATATTACAAATACAATCATATACAATACGATTCAATATTACTTGGTATCAAGCAACTCTACTACATTTGTATAGATTTGTGTATTTGTTCTCTGTGCTCTGAAATAATAGAAACGTACATTTCCCATTCAGACTAAATTTCTCTCTCCCACACAGAGCAACAATTCTCTGACTCACCGAAAAGTTTTGGTCAGTGTGGGAGAGAATTTCACTCTATGAGTTCAATATTACAGTGCTTTTGAATCTTTAAACTTACAGCATTAAAGGTCTCATTGACCAGCACTGAGCACAAACCCAATCTTACAACGGACTCGTTGGTTTTGAGGGTTAAATCCTCCAGTAGTGCCATTCCCTGTGTATGTTATCACAGGTCAGTCATCACCGCTGCTGTCTGCTGTCTCCTCTGCAATGCCACCCTCCTTTTTAAAAACCTTAAGCAATGATGGCAGTAGTATCTTAGTTTTATCCTTTTGTTGGTCAGTCTATTTTTTTTTCAAAGGCACCCTGCTCATGTTCCGTTATCTTTGCTTGCTCACTTTCTAGCTTAGTCTTGTAATCCTCAACGTCATGACTTCTTTCTTCTAACTGAGCTTGACCACCATAATGATTCGTTTGTGTCATAGACTAGTCATCTAGGATTTATAAAATTCAAATACGACGTTTCAAACAGTGTCCACTATTCTTCTCCAGTAAATTGAAAAAAAATAAAAGTATACAAATCTTATGGAAAAAATAATGCTATGATTGTAAGTTGAGTACATGTTGCAATGTACTTATGAATGCAGTATAGTGTTGAAAAATGTAAAGCAGTGCGTATGTAAATATTCTAGTACCTCAGTGAATAGGGAAAACACCATGTTGTATTCGGTACAATATTCTATGCAGTATTCTACATACGGACCTGTCACTTGGGGCTCAGGAGCAACCGGGCCTGTCATATAGGGCTTCCTCAGCTGTCTGGTCTGGCTCCAGTTTATGCCGATGTCTGTCTGGGCTGTTAGCATGTGGCCATCTGCAATCCTAACTCTTGTTGGTTCATATCCCGCAGCATATCCTGCAGCTCTGCCCGGGGATGACCCTGTCATGAGGTAGTACTGCAGTTGGGCACGTTCATACCTGCACTGGTTACCTTGCGTGCTCCCTGTAACTCGACGAAGCGCCTCCTTGCAGTTGCAAATATACCTCTGGAGTTGTATTTCTTGCTTTGGTGATCTGACACACTATGATTTGCCGATTAAAATTAGAATATTAGTATTATTGTTGATTTGATTTTGATTTGAAATGAACCAATGATTTTTGCTCCAGAAAACTGTACTAAACAGTGAGTACTAACTCCTGAATAGTTTAATCATGTAGGCAATCACTAAAAGGGACTCTTGGTTGTGTAAAAAATACAGACTCTTTATTCCAAAAGTACTCACTGATACTAATTGGATGGTTACAGTTAGATGTGGAAGTTGAATATGTGTTATAATCTGTAGAGAAGTTAATTTTTTTTGGATACATTTTATTGGCTCGGACGTGAGTTAGTAAAGTGACAAACGCTGGTGTTGCCCTTTCAGTGGTATAGAAAGAAATCTAGGGAATTCTGTTGGCGGATAATAAGACTTGAACGGTGTCTGAATTAACGCACTTGCAACCAGGATAGTCACAAAATTAAACAAGCGTATTTAGTTGGCCCAACGCTAGAACCTGTTGTATGTGTCATCGTAAACTATCGCATGCCTTGCTGCCACAGTATCATCGCTTATCTGCAAGCTCCGAGACAAGCCGCAGCAGTAGTTGGAGGTTCTCATGACCACATAGAGTACGGCAGTTTGAGCTTTAGAAGCAGTTTAATCTGAGGGGTTTGTGAGTCTTCAGATCGTCCTTATCAAGAAGTTTCAGGATGTTAACTGAAGTGTATTTGACTTCTCCATCGGTCGGACTTGTGGTGGTGTTGGCAGTGTATTATGATACGTCATAAGCAACTGTAACTCAGACTTAACAGCGGCAGCGAGTTTTCCAGCCTCCATACTTGAATACAGTGATTGACATTCGTGTGTCTTTCAATCAAGAGAAATTAAACGGTTTTAAAAACAGCAAAACTTATGTTCATACTATAATTAATAAACTTTAATTTCAATGTCATAAACACAATGCACAATGACATACACAATTACAGCATTAGATAGCATACAGTTAGTACTAAAGCATCCAGGTGAAAAAATCTGACCAGTACTATTAATATCAATCAATGAATATTTCAATACAGCTTTGAAATAAAAAAGACATTTTCCAATATTTTAGATATACAGCAAGTGTACCCTGTAAATGGGAGTCATATCAATCAATTTTTAGTTTAATACAACACACGACTTTGAAATAAAAAAGACATGTTCCTGTTGTTTATAATCAATGTTAAACCTAAATGTGACTATGTCATCATATTGATTAATCAATCAATCAATTAATTCAACATGCCACTTTGAAATGAAAAAAAAAAAACATTTACAATGTTGGACGTTCAGTAAGTGGACCCTGTGGCTGATTGGGAGTCCTACCAATTAATCAACCAATCGTTTAATACAACATATGACTTTGAAATAAAAAAGGACATTTTCCACTTTGTTATTATCTCATGTAATAGTATTTTATGTGTCAATGGCATGAAAATGTAAGCAATGTAAATGGCTTACAATATCCTTACTATATTTAATGATTTGTAAATACAAATGTGGACTAAATTCCACCAGCTCCTGTCGTTCAAATGGTCATAGACAATTCCGGTTCCAGAGAGAGACGCATGCTTTCTATTTAGCATGATTTAGTGAGTAAGGTCCATGTGTCTTTTGCAAACTCCTGTCCATGATATTTGGCATTACCCAGATATTTTAAACCTGGGTGGCTCGCCGCGTCTTGGTAATGACTTATGGACAATATTGAGCTTTTATTACGTATACTGTAAGCATATGCCACTAATTCTGTATAGAAGAGCAAACGTCCTAGATAAATAGCTTCAGTCGTCATTTACACAAGGTGGTGAAAAGTTTGTCAGATATGCGCATACAGTGAATATCTGATCTGCTTGTGGTGCCATTGTGACTGGCATTACACTATCTATGATATGGAAGTTTTGGAATTAGCAACCTCTTATCATGTCAAAATCTTCCTCTTACATTGACAAAGCAATGTATGCACAATGATCACCGATAGGAATTGAAACTGAGATTTTATGAACAAAACATTTTGGGGTCCGTTTGGACCCCACTCGGTCATTTTAGTCGCAAAAATAGGTCGGGTGCTTGAGGGTTAAAGACCAGAGCGCCTGGTTATAGTATTGTCTGATACTCTGCCTGTCTATAACCTGGAAACAAATGTAATCCCCACAAGTGCTTTGCACGTGTTGTGGTGTTTGTAGTTGCTGTATGTTTGTGAATGAGCAAGCATGGCGGAAGGTTTCTCGATAAAAATTTCAGTACCATCGATATATCTTATCCTTGGATATTGAGAAAATTACGGTCATTTGTGCTTTAATAGCTGCCTGGGATGTGCATTTTTTTCCATCTCGCCTCCTTTCCCGCAATTTTGATGTTCATATCCTTGTTTCCTAAAATTGATATAGTGACATACAGATCAACACATAGCTGGTAAATGGCAGTTTCAGCGGCCAGCAGTTTGCCAGACTATGACTATGCTAGACTATGTATACTAAAAGTGTGTGACTACAATGTATGGCACTTCTGCAAACGTTGAAAACCACCGCGAACACTCCACTTTTCCACTAGCAAGAAATTAAATCCCCACTATTATATGCACCTTGCTGGATTACAGTAAACGTTTGTCAAGCACACCAACAATTACAAACTTAATATCATCATGTCATTGAAAAAGCCTATGGTGAATTCCCATCCTGTCAATAATAAACATAAATAGTAATATCTTGTGTCTGATCTGACGATCTTACTGTCAGGTCCCTGATCTTACGATTCACCTGTTTTTCCGTCCTTGCGTATCCACTGTACCGCAGCTGGTGTGTAATCTCAGCATAGGCCTCCTTCTTCCTCACCGTATCCAGTTTGTAAAAAAACATATAGCGTTACATCACTATATAACTCGTGAAAAATGGCATAATAAGTCATGTGCATATTGTAATGTTGTCTATGGCGTCTATAACCTCCAACGTCCCCTTCACCTCTCTTGCCTGGGTCGCTCATTCTTGCTCCCGTGAGATTTTGCTTTTAGCAATGACCTTTGAATGGCTTTCAGAACAAAATGATAGCATAAGTCAAAAATTTAATCGCAGATGATAGATTTACCATTTAAAGCAATGTATCATTATGTATTACATGATAACTCCCCGTCGCGAAAGGTTGAGAAAGTCGCTCTTTTCTTCAGCTCTCCCCAGAAGTGTCGGTGTTCCGCAAAACGTTTTGTATGGTTCAGAATGTGGGCTGGTCGCTGCACATGTCTTGTGGTTTTGACATGAGTTTGGTGGCATAACTAGCAAGTGGTCATTTCCTTGTAATGAAAATATGTGATTTCACTCTTCATTTAGATTCTGAAGTTTAGTTCAAATCTGTTATACAGCGGGTCCATTCTCCTGAAGATAAAAGTCAAACTTTAACACCCATCATGGTTATAATGTTAGCTCAGTTTGTCTGGAAATGTTAATGCCCGTCCGACGGCCTCGCCCCCACCTCGCCCCTGCGCAATCGTTACTGATATTGTGTCATATGGCAGTACTCAGACAAGGGCATGACGTGACCTCTGACCAAGAAGATTATGTTACAATATTTGCCGCAACAAATCCAACGGGTGGTGGAAGTTGATTTGATATGGTCAACCTACTACACGTATTTACGTTTTTCGTATGTAGGAATAGATGTGTCTCTTCACTGTCTTTTTTATATCTTAAGGTTTATAACCATTACGATTAGGATCATCAAATAGTAAGTTTGTCCGATTCAAAGAAAGGTACATCCACTGTCTAAGAATAGATAAAGGCATAATCGAAGAAGCATTTATGTCTACCTAAACGCTAAAGTTATGGGTTCCTCGTGTATTAGGATCATGCCCTCAAAAATGACATACTCTAGTTGAGTATTTGAAGGTGGAAGGAAGGAAAATAATTTCTAAAAAAAAAAAGATGTAGCTTTTGATTTATGACTTATTTTTATATTAGGGAAGAAAATCAGTGGGAACCAATGAGGGTTACCCTGTCCAGGCTGTGGCATTTTCTGATGTGTTATTTCTTTTCGAACTAAAAACGTTCTTTTTTCCCCTTATTATCCTTGGGATACTCTAGATCTTCATTAGACTCGTTTGGTCATGATCAGGGTTAAATTGGCAGTCTAATGTACTTAAAGAGGTGAACATTTCAGAATAAGTAAACTTTTTCTAGAAAATTCTGACCAAACGGAAACGATACTTGCATAAGGGCAATTGAAGGGTGCAATAGATTTTGTAGCTGAAAAAATGTATTGCTAACTAAGAGGTCAAAGTGGAGTGGCCTATTGCTGTCGCGTAGTAGATATAAAGGAAACTGTGCTTTGAAATGGGTATCTGGAATCACTGCCCCCTTTCAAAACTGTCACCCTTTTGTTGCATGATAACAAAGTTTGATTTTGTCAAAAAGCAAAACTAGAAAAAAAATTGATTTGTACCGGAATATTCTTCCGTTTGTAATATTTGTTGCATTCTTTCGGAGAATATGTGCCAGTTTTAGTTTACTGGAGATAGAGGAGGAAAAGCGGGCTTTGAAACAAATCCCTTCCAGTTCTTGTTTTAGATGTATGTCCTCATCGCCTTCTGTGGTCCATTAATGTATATGTCTTCAGGATCGGAATATCTGGCACGGACAATCTGAAAATGATTGAACAAAAAACTCATGTTCAAATCCTACCGATTATGTGTTATATATTGGACAAGATGATATTATATGAATAGCCACTTATTCTATCAGATGGTTTGTTATTTAATAAGTTGGCTTGTTGCTCAGCAGAATGTACATCTGGGAATTAAAAGAGCTTATTCAACAATTTCTAATGTGCACCATTTTAGCTGAGAACGGCCTCATATATTGTAGTTTGTGCAGTAAAACGAAAGCAACAATGAAAGCCACGATATATATATTGACGGTCAAGACACACAGGCATAACTTCTCTAATGTCTCTCTTCACTCACTCACTCACTCACTTTTCGGTTTAACGTCTCTTGCTGCAGCAACCTTTGATAACATTGTAAGTAGGCCATCATGTGCCGAAGCCCCCCGTTTCTTCAACGCTCTTCAAATGTGGAGGAATTCGCATAACGTTTTGCGTTGTTCAGAATGTGCATTGGTCACAGCCCATATCTCGCAGTTTCGGCATCTGTAGTCAACAAGGGACTTTGGTGGCAAAGCTGGCATATAGCCATTTTACTGTCGAACAAAACAGAATTTTACACTCCACTGAAATGTAGGCTAAAAAGGTCAATTTTACCTGATAATCTTTATTTTCTTATACTTGTTGCATTCTTTGCAGAATGAAAAAAATATGTGCCAGTCTTACTCTTTAACATAGGCTTCCTAATAGTACAAGTAATTTCTCCATAATAGTCGAAAAGTTCTTATTTCTTTTTATTATTAAACATGGAAGACAGATGCTGATGATCATGCATTCCCTTCTGCTGGGACACGTGTGTTGCTATTCAATGCTATGTTAAACATATTCAATAAGTTTAGACAGTGTTCAAAACTTTATAAAGGTTTACTCCCTAAATTGTTGCACGCTCCGTAGTTTTCTCCAAACCTGCTCCAGTTTGTCAAGTTTGTTTGTATCCTGGGCGGTAAATCTCAGTGAACCTTCAGTAAACTGGAACTACACCAGACAGTGGGAGACCAAAATCTTCTTTTTCATATTCTAAAGATAATCATTCATTTGCCTGCCTTTTTGGTCATCTCGCCCACTTATGTTTCACTCGAGCTCTGACTGTAGCCATAGTCCCGGAACTTTGACAGGGTTCACTACATCATGCTGTTTCCATTAAATTCAAAAGGTATGAAAAATATTGACAGGTTGTTAAGTTGCACTAAATCCAAATCTGTTGTGGGAAAAATAACTCCCATTTCGTCATACTTTGAAAAGTTACAAGTAGCTGTAGAGAAAAATTCCACCTTTACAAATGCATGTACAGATGTACTTACTATTGAAAAGTAAGGTAAGACTAGAAAGAAGCAAATGTAAAATGGACTGTACAAATGAATGTTCTATCAGTCTTTTCAAACGTGGAAGTTTCACAACTGTTTATCATTTTAAAGGGTTTTATTGACCATACAAATAAAAAAAGCAAGACACACCAAACTTGCTTAACTTTCAAACTTTATTCAGTACAAGTTCAACAGATTGCAACAAGAAGGCAGTGGTTTGATTGTAGTAGTAGATTTCAAATCTTATAGCAATGTAACTGAAACGACAAAACTTTTGATTGGTTCATTCGCTCAGTTTGAATGTCTTACAATCACGACTGTTGGACTTTATACTGTCCCAATAATAGTACACGTATATAGATTTAAAAGTACACAATGTGTCAACTGACATTATTAAAAAATACAATCTTCCAGAATATATTTGATTTCTTTATGTACGTAATTACTTTATACAAATTTACCAGGTATATACACAGTATTTACGTGGAGAAGCATACATTGCAAGAACACAAACTTTTCCATATACGGTATATAATAAATATGAGATTAACTGTAAAAAGTACGTGTCTCACCATTGTATGTTTATGACTATGAGTACTGTCTCGGTATTATAGATTATGCAAATGTATCTTTAATGGCTGTTCTCTTTAAGGACAATTCCCCAAATATGCAAAGGTATAGTGACTTGGATTTTACAGGATCTACAGTGACAATCTTTTGTTGTGTGTGTTTGTGTGAAGGACATTATTCTCTTGAAGCGAGGCAGTTCTAGAATTGTCCTGACATACTTTTGTGTGTGTTGTCCTTATTTCAATTTTCCGCCCACTGCCAGTGTTGCTAACGATCCCCCCCCCCGCGAACATTGTGGCAGAACGAATGGTAGACTATGATAGTTATATGTACACCAGAAATCTGTAATGGAGCTAAAGCTATTAATAATCTGTAACCGTTAGGACCATGACTGTTTGATGTTCGGTCCGATATACCATACACTCCATTCTGTTTCCAATGGGTGCTTGGTCTTTTTAATACCGTCATCAAGAGGCTGGCCTTGTCATCCTTCTCCTTCTCTTGCTCCTGCTTCCCCTAGGCGATAAATCAATATTTGCTTAAACAATGCACACAAAAACAGTGCACTCTTACTATGATAGTAACTTTTTCTTATCGTTGATCAAAAGTGTTTGCACTTGGTATTAGGTAAAGAGTAAGAGTATTCGATGTGTGCTCTCATCTGCTTAACTTTTATTACTACTTCTGTGTTACCTACTTTGTTGCGCAAGCATTCACCTCTTCCACTAGGTTTTTTTAACAGTATAATACATGTAATTACCCCTTTTACAAATTATGTCCAGCAATGTCCATTTCTTATGTTAACTTTAAGACGCGTCTACAGTCAAGAAAACATTGACTTATTCCAATGATATTAAGTACATCAACATATCAAATCGGTTAATGTTTGTACAATTTTTTAGGCTCTATTCAAATATAACTAATTGTACAATAATTGCATCGTTTGGTACGGTAGTAAGGCACAGTTTCTGCCCGCAAGTCCACGCCCCTTTACATAAACAAATAGACTGTTTAAAGTGAACGTCTTTTATTGGTGGTCGGAGCAAAGTCGTCATCGCAAGGCGGTGACAGCAGTGTAGCAGCGTCGAACTTTTCTACCCCGAGAGTATTTCGGCCTCAATTGACTTCTGCATGTCTCTTTCTGCTTCGCTGTGAAAAATATTTGTCACTCACTAACGCCAACGTTAATTGTTGCCATATCTATTTTTTGTTTCAGGATTCATTTACAAGAAACACTTTGTCATCTCATCAAGGCTTTATGTTTTTAGAAGACAACACTAACACTAAACAAAACAAATTTTAGAGCAAAACAGCAATGGCAAATAATAATATCAGATAAACAAATGTTTCCTGTCTTTAAGTGGCTGGTCATCTTAACTATCTATTTGTAAGAGTAACGTATAATGGACATTACTTCTAGAAACAGATACTATCGCAAAGATGATCAATACTATCAAAATTCTACATGCATTGAAATAATTTTAAAATTTCCTCTTACCTATCGACGAGAGTTCCAGCACACTCCTTTATGCTGACACCATACTGCGCCAGGGCTACCATGGCTGCTGTTTTGTCCGTGTCAGGTAGTCCAAGTACGTCATTTTTGACGAAGTAGACTCTCTGAACAAAGATGAATTTAGACCAAACGTTAGGAGTGATTTTTTTACTCTATTTAAATTTCCTGCTGTTTGAGTCCTCCATCTTCAGATAGGAATGTTCGTCTTGGTAGCGTAGGTGACACGAAGGGGCTGGGGTCTTCATTTTTTGCCAAGTGAAGTCATCTTCCGACGTTCCGACAAAATTCCGGGGACTGCTGGCAGCGCTGGTAAGAGTCTGCCTGTTGGTCAATTTGCAGCAGCCGATAAGCCGCTTCACCACCTGGATGGGCGTGATCACGAAGTGTTGTTCTAAACGTGCGATTGATTCGCCAACCCCATCTAACAGCTGCCAAATGCACGGAACTGTACGCCCCTATTGTACCAACATCTTGAAAAGAAGATACTTAGACAGCGACTTGTGCACACGACGGTGAATAGCCTCGACGTGGTAGGTAGAGCTTTCGCGTTTTTCTCTTGTCAGATAACTTTGAATCTAAGACGACGACCAGTTAAACTCTACCTTCCTTAGTCAAAAAACGCTTTCTAATGATATATTTTGGAATGTGTGCACGTGATTTCCGATGTAGCAGTCCATGACGTTCATGTTGGTGACCAAAACAGCTGTATACAATTTGAAGTCGTCAGTGGGATGTGCTCGTCGAGCTCCGTTCATCAGGTCATCGCTGACAATCACACAAATGAGTTTGAATTTTCACACTCAACCCTCCCCCCATTCATAGTGAATGGAAGGGAGTTCATTGCCTCCTTACGACAATTAATAATTGTGTCTTGGTATTTCTTACGTTAGCTGCCAAAGAATGTCAGATCGTATGAGAAGAAAGTGTTCATTATATACGTAACGAAGTCTACTCACAGTGGGGTCCATGAGTCTTGTAAGCACCTCGAGTTGTCTCGCTAATGCCAGACGTCACAGCACGTGTATTCCCTCTGATGTCTGAGGAAGGAATAAGACGTTCAAAGTAACGACGTTCAACTCGAATACATTTTATGGTATTAACAGACACGTCCTTAAAAACTCTCGAGCAGGCAGTGCTATCCCCAAGGCTGAATTTAACTTTCAGCGTCAACGACAAAGAACGTATCTAGGAATCATAGTGGAACCGCAGATTACAGTATGTCAGGCCACGATTTGACTTGAATGTCACCCGGTGGCACAGGCTTGTTATGCTGGGCATGTGCCCTGTGGAACAGATCACTACTTTACATATACTCTCTAAATACAAGTATACCTAACTGATTATCAGCAGTTATATCCAATACATGTAATAATATTGATTGAATGAATACCATTATTGAAGTTACTGTAATAACATGAATGACATAACGCCCGGGCTGCACAGCATGACGGAGTAGACTGGAGTAGATGTCACCCACGATTGCGTCATTTTATAAGATCTATGTGTTCTTTGTCCGTCGTGTCATAGTAGTTCTTCTAGGCCTACTGTGATGTAGGTGCTCGAGGTAACTCTCCTGTTCCATATATAGCACGCGAGACACTCTATAGCAGCAGATGCCGTCAGCTTCAACTGGAAGTGGCTGGTTCCTGAGTCTTTGGGATAGGCGACGGCCGAATGCCCCGTGTCGATTTGTGTGCCATGAAGGAGTCATGTCCTCATGAAGGTTATTGGTTCCTACGAGGAGAATGAAGCCTGGGTACCATCCAGGTAGTAGTTTCCTCCTATGTTCGCTTCTGCTACCCGTCTGCGGAGCTGCACATTAAAACCTTTTGGTGGTGACGCCAGTTAATGAGCGATTTAGTACATGTAATGGGTTTTAGAGCGCTCGTTCCAGTTTCCATTATTAGTCCTTGCTGTGCTGCAACTCCAGTTCCCTTTGTTTCGACACTGATGCTTCTAACCTTTTCTTTATTACATGCATTTCTCCACTTGTTGGCCCATTATTTCTTTTTTTTCTGCCTTTTTTTTACGTTTGCACATTACCACTTTCCAGGTGCTTCTTAACATTAGCCTGGGGTTACGTCTTTGGTCATGGAGTCAGCTATAATGCACGTCATCTGGCTGCTTCCAGGGCTGTAGACTGGCACGCAAGTTTTACTGTGGGGTACAAGTAGTACGACCGAGATCTGACGGTCTTGAAGGTCTCAACGATTTTTGAGCGTTACTACAGTCTGCGTATAGTTGACGATCCCTGCGTTTAAGCTGTGCCGGACGCGTCGACGACTTGTCTTATGTCTCTAGCTGGGCAAGACACCGCAGGATATCGTCATCATTGCCGTCGTCAGAGTCACGCACTGATTGATAAAGCAAGACTAGTGAAATTGGGACTACTCCATCAAAAATGGGGTATTCCTTTACCCGCCTGACAGCCCTCTCAACATGTATTCTTTAACTAGATATTTCATGAGTCTGACTTACTTATTAATAACTGGCCGAGAACTTTCCTTTCTTGCCAGGGAATATAGGGATCATAAAGTTGCCTGTTTATTGTCCAGTAGGTCCTGCATCAGTAGCCCCTTATTAGCCATTACTGAATCATTAGGCTCAATCAGATCAACTAATCCTGATCTAGATATGGTTTTCTTATCAGATATACAACCCGTATACAGTGTGCGAACAAAAGACAGGACCCCACATGGTGTTATTCCGATTAGACCCTTAAATGCTGTTTGGCTTTTATAGTTTTGTCTCAGAATTTTGTACCTTAGACATTGGTGTCTGTACCTTTAGCGCTGTACAGTCAAGTATAACTCTTGTCTTTGGGTAGGTTTTACGAAAACATTCTGGCATATTTTTATTAACAACACTCCGAGAAGACCAAATTGCTAAACTGCCAAACATGAAGTACAAATAATTTACCTAGGTGATTAACAACTACTAACAGATGACTGGGACACTCAAAACCCTGTCTCATACGGCACAAAAACATGAAAAACTGGTCAATAAGGTGAAGACCTAAAGATTCTTACGTAAGACGAGATTCTTACATTGTTCATATTAGATAAATGTTCCTGCATCTGAGTCCACCTGGTCATAGTATTTGCTGAAGGTTGTGAAGATGTAAACCCACTTACCAATGTTTCATAATTTTTAAAACCAATGTAAAAACTAATCACTTGGAATCACAGGAAAATCTATGAAGGAAAAACTTGTGCTGTTCCAGCTCTTTAACCTGCTCCTACAGCCTGCGCAGATGCAAGTTGTGTCTACGGAAGAAGACGCATGGAAGCATAGTCATGATTAGCTGATGGTGCCGGAAGTGTCTCAGCAGTACTTGGTTTAGTGACTAGTGCTGGACCATCAGCTGATTCTCCTTCGTCACAGCCTGAACAACCCCCATCTGAAGCAACACTGAAGTACAAAATACGAAATTTTAGGGGGAATACAGCTGGAATGCCTTGTGCCTTTTCTGGTGGGCAGTCTCTGTTGTTTTACCTGTAACGCCAGAATGTTGTCATCCTCGTTGATGCAATTCAGAACTTTGGTGACGAGCATGCACTAGATTTCCATAACAAAAGTCCATTCTTCCTTGTTGTAATGTTTTCACATTCACTTCCCATCGTATTCAGTGTTTGCATTTTAGCTTCCTCGGCCAATCTGTCACAACTGAAAATCATTCTTGCTTCTCTTTTTATGTTAAATCTGGCAGCATTAACATCTACACTTGCGACCGTTCCTTTCAAATCTCATGTCACTGCATGAAAAGTGGAATTTACCACATAACATGCCCCTGACTCCCCATTCTGGTTTCAATGTAATCGTGGTCGTGGACAGTCACTGGCAACACTGATTCTTTGTACAAAACTCTTGGCCTTCCAGGCTTTGAGGTTTTAGATCCACTCTTGATTTTTTCACATTATGTGTACAATGTACCGATGACGTAGCACTTTGCCTGCTATTGGATGTCGCACATTCCATTCAAATATTGTGGTAGAGTTATTCTCATCTTCTAGTCATCTCATCTTCACACCAATTATATGTCTTGATACCTTTGAAATATTTTGCTCTCCATTTCAACTTTTTAAAAAGTGCCAATTTTGTTCATCTTCATATATGGTGTGGAATAGGATACTTCTACTTGTTTCTAAATACCAGCAATAATAAAGGCATTCTACCATTAATTACATTTCTTGTAACAGTTTCACACATAATTACACAAATTATTTTGATTTTCGTTCTAAATGAAGAGATTTTGGTACCATCACTTTTCAAATGCTTCAAAAATATTCAAACAAATCAAAATTGTTCCACAATGTCATGTTCAATTTTATGCAACGTTAATAACGATTGTGATAAGATTTTATCCAAAATACTTTAAACTTATTACAAATATGATTTGAAACCCTTGTGTGATAAAGAGACCTGAATGCTAGTACATGTATGGAATGCTAATATATAACATTGTGCATATCTTCTAGCACTTTAACATAATTGTGCTGCCTTGTACCTTAGCATTAATACATCAATGTTATGAAATTGACATCATAACATTTACAAAATTTGTAAACTTTACAACAAAATATTTCATAGAAAAAAAAAAGCCTCCCAAAAAGACTAAACCGAAACAAAAGCAGTGGACTGGACTTAGGACTGATTATACAGTACTACTACTAAAGCCTTCTTCTACTGTTCAATTGAACTGTCATCTGCTTGATGATTACCATGACTAGATATCTTAGCTATGTTCCGCAACACTGTTTGTAGATGTTTGTCTTTTTTTCTGGCCAGATTGTAAAATCTGGAGGTAGGCCATGGACGGTTATCTTGCCTGCATCTAGCTTCTTGTAAGGGAAATGGTTCTTCAGCCCTGGAGTTCTTCCTGGAACAGTAAAATTCTGCCCATGACTGTTTTCAACTTTCATTTTTGTTGTGTATTTTGAATAAATAGTGACATGTGCCTGAATGTGTTTAGAACATTTACATAACAGTGGCTTTTATTTGATTAATAATGTCATGCATCTTGCCACGTTTCAAAGCACTGCGTCTTTACTATTGGCTGAAACTAAGCCACGTCTGTAGCCTCCCAATTCTTTTTTGGTTGATCGGGTACCTTATATAGAATATCTGTTTATCTTTTGCTTCTCTGCCGTCATTTTCTTTCCATCAAACCTGGCTTCTAGTACTTTCGTTAGTGCTTCCCAAAGGTGATTTTAAAATGACACTGAAACGTGGTAGTAACAGACTTTTAGATGTTTTTAGCCAAGTAATACACGTTGATTAAAATTCTCTGCAAAAACACGCGATAGTGACTTGTTTTTTTCCTCTAAAAGACTGCTTACAATTTCTAAAGTAAAGCTATGTGAACTGTGTTCTGACTCAGGCAATTATTTCCATTTTCAAAAGACTATTGTCATCTATACCTCCTGCGTTTTGCTGAATCAAACTTCTGTAGTTGCTTTCACACTTCCCACCGCCTTCTCCGCTTGCTCATCTTGATGAAAGGTTCCAAGAGTCTACGTCTAAAAGTGAAAAACAAACGCGATAGCTCCGACCTGTCCTACGTATGCCATAAGAGATTTCTCCGACAGCGGCCATAGCAGGTCGCAACCTAAATAAACAAAGGCGTTCATCCAGAATGTGCACTTTGTAGTGGGACTTTATGTTTTTGATAGCAGAGACTATCTTGCATGCTATTTTACAAGTCATCTTTGTATCCTCGCGCACGAGGTCTATGTAGAATTAATTCAACCCCTGATATTACGGAACAAATGATCAGTGAATATATTTCGAAGTTTACACTAACACGATAAATTCTAGTTACGATTCAAAAGCATTGAGGTGTCGTCCCTATATATCCCATACAAGGTCTAGTCCACATACTGGGATCTGCAACACGGCCCGAGCAGGAACACGTATTCTAGATATCCAGGATGTGGACCGTGTCTTCAGCAAATTAGTTTGTCAGGCATTGTGTACAATTGGTGGCAAGGTTGTACAGTTGTTGATGTTAACCCTATTTAGACCAGGCGGGTGGCTGCCGTTAACGCCGTGTAGAGGCTAAAAATCTGGACATTTTGAACATTGAACATGGACACACACTGCCCTGTCGAACTCGTCTTGTTTATCTCACTTATTTCGGTGCTAAGGGTTCCTCGCATGTGTACTGGTAAATACAAATGGGCTTATTGGTGTCTCTCTGGGCAGACTAGAATTCGATTTCTAAGACACTAGTTTTGACACCGTTTAGTTTAACTATTCTTTCGGCACTAGCTGCAGCTTCCTAATAGTATATACGTACGAGCTCTTCTGAGGTCAGCTGTGGAACCTGGTCACGATCATCGCCCTCGCTTGCCATGTCTGTTGATGAATCTAACAGTTGCCTAAGGCATGTGTCATGCTTGTTGGACCGCAATACATTCAAGTCCCTCTTCAGCTTTTCCGTGTTGGGTTTTTCCTCTTTTGGACTGAACAAAGTCATCAAACCCCCCGAGCGCTCATTTTTGACGAGGACGTGTTTCTCTACTTGACGTTGCCCTCAAGAGCTTAAAGGAACATATATAAAGAGACAAGGTTACGACTTCAAGATTAAAAGCATGCAAATCTATCACTACATGCCAAAATGCCTCCACCCAAACACCTCTCAGTCTCTCCTCGGCTCACGTGTACGTAAGTAATCTTGGGACGGACTTCCGAGTGGTGCCCCTGCTCCGACCATCTGTGCTGACCTGTCATACCCTGATATGGGTAGGCTTGGCCACCCCAACCCAGAAACTGCCCTCCCATTAATCCCAGAACACCCTAAATACCGTGTAGAGCGTAAGGTACTTTTTAGACGTAACATTCATAAACATGATTTTGCTATTATCAGAATTGTTATGATTTTGCTTTAACTGTTACGATATATAACAAAATTATAATATTTTCATAAATTTAAATTACATCTACAAAAAAAATGATAAGAACTAACTTTGTACAGTTTCATCGTCCTCATTTCTTTCATCTCTATGATTTCATCAATCATATATGGATCTTTGTTGTTTGTGCCTGGTTCATATGAGCTAGTGTCTTCATCTTTTGCGTTTTTCCTCTCGCAGACAAACTCTTTGCAGCTTTTGCAAAAGCGAGATCCCTTTGCGGGTGTATTGATGCAGCCTGATAAAAAAAGCATGATTTAACATTTATCAACTCTGCGATAAAAGAATAACAAATAAACAACATTTCAACAGAAGACTAAGTGTTTTGACGATTTTTAAAATATTTTTCTTTGTGAAGAAGGAAACTTAATCTGTTTAAAACTTACCGGTCTTAATGCTTCCTGGCAATCCGGGGAATTCTATCGTTCCTTCTTTTACCCCACACACCTGACGGTGGTTTTTTGCATTTCCGTCAATCACGATGCAAAAGGAACATCCAGGGATCGCACAGCGATGCTCTAAATCGGACAACAAATAGAATTTACACGTTAAACTCACTTCATCTAAAATTATTATACTACTTAATAATCGCAATTTGTGTATGAATATTACTGGAGGAATTTCACATATATTTGTTATAAGAGTAAATAGCTTTAGATATCTATAAAGATTACTTTCGAACGTTTATGGTCAGATACATAAACACTACTTACCCGACCATTTTTTCACAAAGGATTCGTGAAAATCTGGCGATATCTTCTCGCACATCAAGTTTGTAGAGCTGTAGATTTGCTGGTCCTTCTTTTAGACTGTATTCTTTGCTGATCTTCAGACAGGTATACAGTAGATGCGCTTCTTCCAATCTTCTTCTGTCAAGTGGCCTTCTTGATCCAAATACTTGAACAGAACTATGAATAAAAAAGAAAAGTACATTTATTGCGATGCAATTTTAATATAACGTGTATTTAGGCAGTAAATTACAAGAGAATCTAAATGTACTAAGTTAGATTTTTTAAGTTCGTACATCGTACATGGTACATCGTACACCAACCCTGCCTACCTGTACAAAGTTAGATGACGTCACTTAAAACTTCCGAAGTTTACCGATTACGGTCTATATCTACCTTTAACTTCGCACAAGTTCGTACACACTAACTTCGTACATTTACCCCTTTTCTGGACATACCTCAGCATTCTATAAGGCCAATTAATTCTACAACGTACAATTACTCATCTTACCTTGGCTCTTTGTAGCCTCACTTGTAACACCGCCAATGTCAACGGTGACTTTCAGGAACACCTCCTCTTTGTTTCGCCCGACTCTGTCGATCCTCTCAAAGGCGTGCCACCACCGGTTGGGTAAGCCGTTTTCTGACTCCCGTGCGGCCGCAACATCGATGTGTAGCCGTGCAATGGTGGTATCTTTGTGGCATCAGTGTGCTGTATGAAAATGACTTTTGCTTTGAATTAATCGATATTATATAATTTACGATTCAATAATTACCATTTGAACTTTACGCCGGACCGGGCTCTTCTCAGTCTTTTATCTCAGTCTTCTTCCTGACGATAAAAAATGTGCATTTTTTTAAACAAGATGATGCAAGGGAAGCACAAAATACAATTTGTACAAAGTGCATCGATGTGTTTCCAATAAAGTTATATGTACATACCTCATATTGATAGTCTGCCAGCCACGACGGGCGCCTGGACACCCGCCGAGGCCTCATTTCCGCAGTGTCTGGACAGGTCTGAGAAAACAAGTTAGAGGTATAAACTACAGATTTTCGTTTACAACAGTAACCACCAGTTGTTAGATGGGCCTTTCTTTGGGTCGAATTTCGGCTCGACGCCGTTTTCCTCAGAATACTTCCTGCGCACGGTTGTTGTGATGGAAAGCACAGTGGTTCAATCAATTGGATGACCGGCTTGGAGCCTGTACTGTGTATATTTCATCACCGTCTCCTCTTCATTTGTCATTGGTAGCATTTATTGATGAGAAGATGTAGAAAATGATTCATTAGTCATTGTTGATATCATATTCTTACAGCACTGTATTAAATATTATTGGTATGGAAATTGGGTCAGAAGCCACCGCGTATGCTTTGTCACCCATAACCTGTTCTAAGTTTCTTACAGTATAAATATACGATAAAGGTAATGTTTCAATTCAGTCATTAAGAACTGTTGAGTTTTGTGTCATCCCTGATTGTCAGCTTCGTTACTATATGTACATGGATAAAGCAATTTATGCAGTTGTGGAGGGCTGTTCTGTTAGTTTGAAGCGTAGGGCCAACTATCATTTGAATGGCAGAAATTAAAGGCAGAGCTGTAATAGCTACAGCATATGTTATTTAGAAAGGGTGGTTGATGACTTCATATTGGTTATACAATTAACAATTATTTGCATATTCAACGGCAAAAGACTACACTAACTCATTTTTAAATGGCAGGAATCGCTTTGTGACATGTCAGTTACATAGAAGTGAGCATTTAAGTCGTATGCTAATTAGATATATTACAATTCCATAGTTTTAAATAACCTTTTCTTTCTTCCTTTCGGAATGTATAGGTTTATCTAACCCAACTTAAGCTTTTGGTGATTACCTCCATGAAATGTCATGGAGGTTATATTTAACTTTATGTTTTAACACGTACTTTACACGTCTGCACATCTGCAGCAGAAAGTAATGGAATGAAAAAGCATCTAGGGCAGTTTTATGGTGTGCCACTGATCTTCGACAAACGCAATGCGCTCCAAATAAAAGTCGTTCCTACACTTCACCAGAAAATCGCATCACTTTTCCCCTGTCAGGCCCATCTGCCCCATCACCTGATAGTAATGGCTGTCGGTGGCATTTAGTTTGTAGGTTCCATTGTTCTGTTTCTTTAGGTAGGGTCATGTACAAAAGCTATCTTTATCTGGACATTTTATGTCAAGCAGACCACGTGGGGTTTTAGGGTGTGGTTCATAGACTTTCCTGTCAGGTGATGCTTCCAGGTGTGGGCGGATGGGTTAATGACAAATCCAGACATGTCGAAATTATTGCCAGAGTACAGTTTGGCGGCTTCTGTCTCATGCTCAATATATATAGTAATAGCGTGAATGGTGCCCAATGTATGGGTGTTTGTACAGGACTGTACGCCTTGGGCAGGAAACGTGTCTTAACTTAATGGGCTGCTGTGTTGGATTTAGTTTGTTGATATTTATAGTATCAACTGGTTAAGAGTCTCTTTCCACTAATCAGTAGTTGATATTGTATATGGCAACTAAAACATATGCAAGTTTTTACCAAACTTCTGTAACACCAGAGCTGGTACAAGGTATTTCGCGTGAAACTCCAACAGCTTCTCTTTTGTCTGAAGCCACCTCTCTTCGTTCGTCAAACTCTACCCTGATGATCAAAACTGGGCAGTCTGGATTTGTGAAGAATACAAAATGTCCCCACTTACATCCTAAGCCAGCCATTTGCATATGTACCTGATAGAAATATGGATGCGATTCTTTCAGCACGGGGTACATTAATAGACAGCTTGAGGGTGAAATGTGATTGTTTTTGTTCAACGGTTTCAAGTGGTGTTAACTCTTTCGAAGCAGACAAGCATTTGATTTCTAAGACACATGTACAGTCAAACCTGTCTATAGCGGCCACTCATGGGACTGGTCAAAATTGGCCACTATAGAGAGGTGGCCACTATAGAGAATATGCTAATTAATTGACCACAAGCAATAAGTTACACATGGTTTTAGTACCCACTGATCTTTATTCACATAATACAGTACTGTACATGTACTGCAATGATTTTACACTATATGTATTAAGAAAACAAAAGCTATAAAAAGTTTTAAATGTTCTACAGTTGATATTGTCTGAAGAGACCGGTATCGTCATATTTCTTTGATCTTTCGTCTTGTATCCTTTGATACTTCGCCGTCCGTGTGTTCCCTCCCGCGTTCACACGTCAGGTTCGCCCATTATGCTAATGTGGTACTCACAAGAAAAGTCTCGTCATTTTAGACTTATCCCTTAATAAATGTAAGAATAAAATCCACCATAGTCTGAAGTTCATATCATTTTGTCTTTGTAACAATTCATTTAGAAAGTTTTTGTGATAAAAATTAATCTAAGCGATAGTGTATTAGAACGTAACTTTAACGCAATTTACCTCTGTAATATTGGTGTGGTCTATTGACCTTATATGACCTCGCTTGTCGGCGGGTATGGGTAGCGCCAGTTTACGAAGTTTTGTTTTGAAAATAAATCAAAGAGGTTTAAATCCGGCGTAGGGTGACGATACGGCAGCTGTATATGGACGAACGCGTGCCGAAACATAGATCAGCGGTCCGCGTGGCCGTAATCGGCAGTGTTTTTGTACCTGCGGGACCGGAAATCGTGTGGCCGTGGCCGCGTTGGACAGGTGGCCGCTAAGCCTATTTCTTAATCATTACGAATCCAAGGGACCGACAAAAAGTGGCCACTATGGGCAGGTGGCCGTTATGCAAAGGTGGCCGCTAATACAGGTTTGACTGTATCACAATCAAATGTAACTATTCTAATAGGACTAGGAGCCAGTTGGCCATTTTCTTGGTCAACAAACAAACCGCATTGTTGCTCATGTACATAATTCCCACTGTGGATTTGTTGCTCAACATAGATGTTTGCTGCTGTACTCTCGTTCTCTTTGCCATCCACCATGTATTTGGAGATAGATTTCCTGTTTGGGTCGCCAACAGTTATAACGTCCTTTACGAGGTTGGCCAAGTCCCCATTTCCTGCGAAACGTTTTGCCTTACTGGCAGTTATTCGTCCCTTTTCTCCCTTAACCACTGGATATTAGATGCTTGCCCCCTTGTCGCCAACTCTATTTTAATTCTCGATTCATTATTTACCTGTGAAAGAAGACAAAGTATTTTTTTTAAGAACATTGCAAATCCTAGTTTGTGTAAATGCACCGTCTGACGGAATGGTCTCTGTAGCTTCAATCTGTTTATACAATCTGGCACGCAGATGGTCAAACTGTGACGTAATAATGTTTTTGGGCCATTCATTCTGTTTTTTTAGACATATAGCTTATCAATTGTTTACGGCAACGCATGGTACTTACCTTTTTGCAGTTTGTTTCATCTCCAGTTCATCAAATAACAGTACAAAGAAAAACGTCGATCTTGTTAAAATCCATCACATAACAATAGCAGATTAATTACAATAACCAGTTTGGCATGGGGTTGTATATGGTTGTTACGTTTCTATATTCAAAACCTACTAGAATAATTCATGATAGATATTTTGCTTGTTAGGCTGACTAAAAATATATAACACAATGACAGGTTGAAGTAACAGCCTGCCTATAACTAAGATGTGATGCTATGTTCATGTTGAAATACTACAGTGGATACATTTATGAAGATTAGTTATCCAGGATACATTAAAATGAAGATGATTCAGTCAATACTTCTGGATAATCAAATTTTAATTAGACGTTTCGAACGGTGTCCACCGTTCTTCATCAGTGAATTGAAAATAAAAATGCACCGACGTCGGGGATGGAATTTCACGACGCAGAATCCTGTCCTATCTGTGGGAGGGGCGCTAAAAATTCCCGCGCAAACATTAACGTTGTATTACTCTCAAATGGCTTGTGTTAGCACAACCAAACTTAGTGACTTTTCTAGAATATTGTTGGCAACAAGAAAGTTCATGATAATCATGTTTTCATAGCAACGGGTTTCTGAAAGCCATATTTCACAAAATTAACTAATTTTGGTAACAAAAGGGATTTTAAGATCTTGCTAATTAAAACACCTGTTCTCATGTAATTTCTAGCATAATTTATGTAACTTTCATAATTAAGTATTCGTGATCTATGCTAATGTAATGACGTAATATGTATTGCTGGATATATGTTGAAAAAATCTATATCTTTACCATTTAAGGATGTTGATCCAAGATGGCGGATTGAAAATAATACCTAAAATACATCGTGCATGTCCAGAAAAGTTAAAATCATCTACGTCACACGTAATTTTATACAATTTTAAGCTTAAGACAACCACTGTCGACAAAGTTAGGGAAACGTCGGCAGTTACCTGTTACGTAGCACATGCCAGTATCCATGTCTAGTATCAGGGTGAAGTGCACGAAGTTATATAGTAAGTTAATTAAACTGGGAGGTTTCACTATAAAAGCACCCCATAAATTCGGCTATAAAGTATGATAAGACGCCATTATGAGTTAGTTTTAGCTCTCATTTTTTCGGCTACCGATAAAGCAGTGTTAGCCTGGAATCCAGCCGTGTTGTGCTTTGGACGCTCCCAAGAGGTACGCTTCCTGCCAACACATTTGGTGTTCGTTACCATCATTTGCATATTCGCATAGCTTTTATGTCAGATTTTTGATTTGCTGTTAGCTTGAAGCCCCATTCATTGGAAGGCTTCATCATCAACATGGCCACCATTGATTTTTTTTAGTTCATTCTTGCGCCAATTTCCCAGTGTTATGTAGTATTCAATTTCCCAGTGTTATGTAATATTCTGCACAATCGACGGTAGCATTTCTCGCAGATGCGATGGGATCTGTCCAAGTCATTCTCATAAATTTAAACACCGAAACCATTCAACGCGTCGGTGACTGAATATTCCAACCTGGGCTTGAACTTACGGTTTTGGTTTTGTTGAAAAAGGTGCCTCACATGTGGGTTCCTAACCTTTTTTGTCATCGGCATCGCTATCTCGGTAATATTGCTATAAAATCATCCAAGTAAGAATACTATAGCATTCGATGATAGTCTAGGACCGTCGCAGAATCCCCTCTTCACATAGGCTTCCCTCAGCTAAACCACCAAGTCCTCCACCGCACCCCAGGCAAACTGCTCTGTCGCCACTCGATCTTGATCACGGATCCATCCCACCTAGATCCACTCACCACTGATTTTGGCATATGTCATTATGCAGGGGCTTAGGAGCCCCTGGCCGATGGTATGGCCGCAGTCAAAGTGTCGGAGCATTTTTACATTCGACCAGCCTCAGAGCATTGTCGAAGTAGTGAAACGTCTGAGAGGCAGTTTCTGTTAACGAAACAAAGGTCTAATGTCAATCTTTCGTTATCACGCGTAAATGTGTCAAACGTTGTATAGGAAAGGACAAGTTTTTTGTGCTCTCCTTGAACTGTGAAATATTTGTACAAGTGAAAGAATATTGGACTAGAGAAAGTACGAAACCGTGTTTTAATATTTTTTTAAAGATTTTGCCTTCACAAAACTATGCTTAAAACAAAAAGGAGCACATTGATCAATGTCTTTATAATAGAGGTCCTAAGAAAAACACATTTTTCCAGTTAACCGCAGAACGGGTTTATTCAATGCAGGCCATGGGTTCCAGCGAGTGTGTATACGTATGAGTGTTAACCCTACCCAGACTTTGGGAGGGGCGCTAAAAGTGCCTGCGCCATTATTAACGTCGTGTTACTCCCAAATGGCTTTTGCTAGAACAAGATGAGAATACTATGAGATGCATGATAAATATTGAATCAGATATATATAATTTTACATGTTTATCTATCACAATACTACCAAAATTGTCTTTTTTTGTGCTACATGATAAGTAATTATTTAGATACAAGTACAGGTTGTACGTTTGTTATTCATCTAGACCGTGATAGATATTATCATGTCAAGTCCACTTCTCGTCCCCACATTTGGGCTTGAATAGCGACTGACATAGGCCAAAATTTCAAACTTATTTTGATAATAATCGTACATAATTGCTTTAAAGATAAGGGCTAAAGTATGGTTCAGATGGTCAAGTAAACAGTCATACTCTTTTCGAAAATAAACATGCAAGCTGCGCAAGACATATTTTCCTTTTCCGTGACCGTGAGCTGCTGCCAGTGTACATTATCATTATTTCATCTGAAACTGGCTACAGAATAACAAATGCTGGTAGCAACCATGAACAGCATATAATCAGAAAGAAACATTATTTTCAAAAAGCTGAGTAGGGATTAGAGCCTTAACACATGTTTGTGTTTTGTGACAAAAACTACATTCTGTTTGGAAATAATGAATAATCTGGACAACCTATGTGTTTGGTGGTTTTGTTTGACGATTGTGCAACATTGCATAAACACAATGGATTTGTACATGCTGCCAATTACAACAGTTCTCCGTATAGAAATAATTTATCAGTGAAATCTCATCAACATACCAGCAATTATCCATTTGTAGGTACAACGCAGGTGGCAGCTTGTTGTTGTACTTCTGTAAAGAAAATTAGAATACAGTGTTGTGTCATTGATTTATTCTATATAGAGAGATATATGATTCATCAAACATGAATAATACGTCATGGAATACATGTGGTCATACTGTGTTGATATGTGCAGTTATATTCACCCTTGCAACTCTCCGGAGTGTGGACAGCAACACATTGCACGTCAGGTAGATGTCATGTGGTCATCTTAGGTTCACAAAAGCATATGCCTGACCCAATCCGTGCGAACCAAAACTCCTGTGACGTGGGTTCTTCCACTTCTCTGAATCCTGTTGGCAACAGAAGACCATCATTAGTTTGGGTAGATACTGGACCATTCAAGGAGCATGACTGTAAGTTACGGCATGAGGTCACATGACTTCTTCTTCGTCGTGTCATCACTAAACCTTTCCTGCTCCAATACTCCACACACTCCCTTCCTATGGGGGTCAGAGCTTCCAGATCTTCTTTGGTCACATGGCTTATACTGGATGACAATTAATAAACATTCTAAAAATAAAAGTAAGAGGTAAAAAGGATTCTATCACAACGTCAGAATAAACTGCACAACAGCTATGACCGGCAATGACTATTTCCTAGCACACAGTCTTGTCAGCCTGAGTTTCCGATTGCATGTACATTCAATATCTCATGTTACCTTTAAATTGACTTGTGTCCATTTCAACAACTCTAAGATTAAAGAAAAACAAATTCTACCTTTGTCTTTTGCGCAAAGTGGGGAAAAGCAGTTTTGATACATGCCATCTATAATGTATGTATGGATGATGGATCATACTAGGCAGAGTGTGCCTTTCCCAAGTACACCTGTCTCTCAATCCTATGGACAGTAAATTGTGCAGTGTTGAAAAGATATGTGCTACACATTCTTAGTGTTGATTACATCTATATACTCAAACAAAAGTATGAATGATTATAATTTTATTCTTGAGAAGTAGTTTAACTGTAAAATCCAATACAAAAATTGGACTCACCCAAATTTTCGACTGTACAGCACCGGTAGTTGTCAAGGAATGTTGGTTTTTACAGTTAAACTAGTTCAAGAATGACGTCTATACCAACACAGATGAATTTTAAAGTTAACAGTTAGTGTAACGGTTAATATGATAAAAAATCCTACAGGAAATCATATAATGAAGTTGGAACTGTCCAATGCACACCGTCCTATTGATATGTTAACCCTCAAGCACCCGGCCTTTTTTTGCGACTAAAATGACCGAGTGAGGTCCAAACGGACCCCAAAATGTTTTGTTCATAATATCTCAGTTCTAATTCCTATCGGTGATCATTGTGCATACATTGCTTCGTCAATGTAAGAGGAATATTTTGAAATGTTAAGGTTTTGCTAATCCTACCTCATTATCATAATTTATGCAAAAGATCAGAAGGACCATGTTTTGCACTAAGCCCATTCTGACCAGAGAGGTGATTTTTGAGGCCCTCAGCAAGCTTTATGTCGCATAACTCATGAACGGCTCGTACTAAAGCTACGAAACTTAATAATATATCGCAAAATATTGTTAGCAAAATATTTTTGTCAATAAAGTAAATTTATCATTATTTAGGGTTGCCATGGCAATGGAATTCTGACAGGCATATTTTTGCAAAAATTTTCCAATTTCGATTTAAACAAGGTTTTTTGGTAAACCATGCTTGTTTTCTTACAACAATAAAATTCTATGAAGTTAAATGCTATTTTCATGATTCAAATTTATAATTTATGCTAATTTCATGACGTCATTAGTCAAAATCCAAGATGGCCGCCCTTATAAGCTAAATGACGTCATAATGACGTCATATTATATTGTGATGACAGAAGTGTTTAGGAGGATTTAGTTTTACATGTTTACTATTCTCTGATAGTTTGGTGGTGATAGGATAAGTAGTTAGATAGTTAGACTCAAAAGTTTGTTTCAAAACCTGCACTTTTTGGCTGGGGTCCGTTTGGACCCCAGACGGACTGATCACGGATTTTCTTTACAGCTTCCACAGTATTGTACCAATCTTCATAAAAACTTAGGAGAAGGTATAAAATACATTGGCTGACAAAGTCACGGAAGAATTTTTTCGTCCGATAAAAAATGTTCAAATGGTACTTCAAAATTTACGCCTGGGGTCCGAATGGACCCCACTCGGGTGTTTGAGCGTTAATCTACAATTTAAATTGTATCTTCAGGTTAATGGAAGAATTTTCGACTGGACAGCACCGGTAGTTGTCAAGGAATGTTGGATTTGACGTTTGATTGACGGTTAATATGATGAAAAATCCTACAGGAAAACATATAATGAAGTTGGAACTGTCCAATGCACACCGTCCTATTGATAGGTTGATCTACAATTTAAATTGCATCTTCAGGTGAATGGAAGAAAAAAAGTAAATTTTCAGAGGAAAATCAACCTACATCTGTTGCCTTAAGTGGAGGTTTAGGTCTTTTTTATGGCCTCCCTCTGCTTTGCCGAAACCATTCAACGCGTCAGCGACTGAAGACTCCAACTTAGGCTTGTACTTACGGTTTTGGTGTTTTTGGAAAATGTGCCTCACATGTGGATTTCTCCAAGTTTCCTAACCTTGTTACCGGCATCGTTATTTTTGTGGCATTTTTCCAGCGCGATCCAGCAAGCAAAGCACCACCAAGGTGGAAATCGAACACACAAAATCCTGTTTACAGTTTGTAATAAAACGGAACACAACTTCTATCTTTCCTGTGAACTTTTTGTATGCATGATCTCTGTATCACAACAACAGATCATGTGAGAAATGGTGCCGACACCAAATTGAGAGAAATGTTCTCTGGCAGCCATTCGTCTGCCACATGTAGATTTACTTCTACACGTCTTCTTTATTTTTTCAACTCAGATTTTTATTCAATTAAGATATAACGCTATATGTTCAGAATTAACACCCGTCATTTCTAGTGTAATGTATTGTATTGTATCTTATGTATTGTATTGTATTGTATAGTCGCGTATTTACCTGAATGTGTTTACTTTATCTGGCGCGTTCTGGCAGCTCTTCTTTAAGGTTTCGGACCGGAGTATTTTCCTGACTTTGTAGCTAATCCGACACCCTCGGGCGAAAGGGCTGTCATTTCCCTAGGACACATGAGCCGAATTTTTCATGACTCTGATGGAAGGTGGACAGTATGCCATGCAGCTTCGTGATTCACTGATTTAATGGATTCTGTTTCTACACTATTTGGGGTAAATAGTAACAAGAAAACATAGTAGAAAGAAAGCATTAGAAATTTTTGAAGACTTCCATCAAGTTTAAACCCCGTTCGCCTGTTCATCGAGCTGTAACAGGTTGTTGATAATGACCCTGAAAAGTGCCTGTATCGTGGCGCCGCCACGCGGCTTGGCTGAGTATTACATGAAAGTTCCATTTTCACAACTGGACATTTTTACAGGCAATTTGTAGACGTTTAATACAATTCAATAACTGCACAAATATGTGCAGAACTGTTTTGTCTGTAAATAGAATGAATGCTTTTACCTCAAGTGATATTCCAATACAAGAAAATGCCGGAAAAGCAGCACTGCGCACCCCAAAGCCACGGCACAGGTCAACGTCATCAACTTATGTTCCAAAACAGTCGCGTTGCTAAGTTATCCTTGGTAATGACGTAACTCCAAAACAAATTTCTAAATCGAGCAATCCGTCAACGGTTCATTGATTCAAATGAGTGGTAAGTAAGGCTCGGCAACAGACGCATATCCCGTTACAGCTGGCAGAAATAAAAGTCAGTTCCACTGGACACGATGATAGTCAGAGTAATGATGTAGAGCCCCCGGACGAAACCGACGCCGATGTCATCACAGAAATGATTGTGTTGCCAGCCGAATCAAGCGATATCATATAAGTAAATAAAGCCGTAAGACCAAAAAAAGCGTAAAGATTGAGGTGGGGAATGAAGTAAGACGCAGGAGCACGGGTCACATAGTAGACGATGATAATAAAGCGGTAGATACAGACGTAGAGGACCACTATAGTTACACAAATTACCAGCGTGTCGACAGTGGCATTTGCAGTTTGGCATGGTGCCCGTCTGTAGACGACACACCTGGCAGGCTCCGGCCCAGACAGCGGCCGCCTACGGTTTTAGACAGCCTGGCAGAAGTGCGTCGGCTAATTAGCCTCCTACTCTTACTGCAAGTGTAACTGAAGACAGGACTTTCAATGTCCCTCTCCTCGAGAAACTAATGGATGAATTCATTTCTTCACATAGTATTTCCATCCCCGGCTGCTTCCCCTCTAGATCCGAGCGGAAAGTGAGAGAAAATTTTGGCTCCGTTACTGTTAGGTCGTGCGATGCGGTAGGGGCTGGATCACAACGACAAGGCGCAGGCTGTACCTGGCCGCACAAGATTTAGTTAGGTTTTCTTGAGACACAGTTGCATTTTCTTGTACTCTCGTCTTCCGTCTAGTCCTATACCAATACCTAACACCAGAACCATGCCTTGTCGAATATTCTTTTGCTTCACATCACCAACGGACGTTTACGTCATTGCCTCAGGTGTTTCTGTAAGGTTTACCTTTCCTATATACAGGTAGATACTAAGGTGTGTGAGCAAATGTTCAGCTGGCTATCCAGATACAGCAGGATGACAAAGCATTAAATCCTGAAAAATTCATGTTCCTCTTGCTGTACCTCGTCCATCTCCATAATGCTCGAGAAGAATGAAAACTGAAAAGAGCATGACTGCTGACCTTATGAAGAATTACAAAACATTGCATGCTAAGAAATACCACTTAAAATTCCATTGGGGTGATTATACCTAGACTATTGATCAAATTAATGTTTTCATTTTTAGAATCGAATTCGGTATGTGATATGTTTACGTAATTCGGAAACGAAATGTGTTCTTAGAATGGTGTCGTTTTCACCACAACTCTCATTTCAGCTCGTACGCTTGGCGTAATATTTAACCCTCAAACCACCGTAGCTTTTTTGTGACGTAGATTACCGTATGGGGTCAAAACTGACCCCAAAACGTTTTGTACAAATACATTTTTTGTGTGACTCTTTTTGTGATTTGTATATATGTATAGTGTCATTAATCTATGTGGAACAGTCTGACATGATTAGGTGAGAATACTTCTAGCTCATTATCATAATTTATGCAAAAGAGGACCAACGCTATTCAGACCGGGAAGGAGGTTTTTGATGATTGTACCAACTTCAATGCCGTATAGCGCCTGAATGACTTATGCTAGGGCCAGCAAACTTAGTAACTTTTTAGAAAATGTTCATAGCAAACATTTTCAATGAACAAAATATGCTCAACATTTTTCATGTTGCCATGGCAACGGAATTCTGACAGACATGTTTATTACGAAATTTTCAAATTTTGTATCAAACATTCAAGTTTTAAGGTTTTATTGGCAAATAACAGTTGTTTATCACATCTTATGAAATTCAACGTAAATTTCATGACTCAATATTCATAATTTATGCTAATTTGATGACGTCATTAGTCAAAATCCAAGATGGCGGCCGATATTACCTAGATGACGTCATAATGTCGTCATATAACATGAGAATGGCACAAAAGTTGTTAGAAGAATTTTGGCTTACATGTACATCATATTCTGAAAATTTCGTGATTCTACAATAAGTAGTTTAGGTGTGGGTCGCAAAAGTTTGTTTAAAAAAATGTTGGGGTCAGTTTTGACCCCACTGGACCATGCATAAACTTTCTAAAATAACTCAATCAGCAATGAGCCAATCTCGGTAAAAACCTATCAGAAGTTATAGGACATATATACAAACTCCTGAAAGGAAATTCGTTTTCGACTAGAATTGCCATAATTACACACATTGATATAGGCCTGGGGTCAGTTTTGACCCAATACGGTGGTTTGAAGGTTCAAAAGGCGTTAATTACATGTATTCTGTTAGGAAAGCTAACGTACGAGGCGAACGATTGCGGGACAAAATAGATGACACAAAAATAGTATTAAAGTTAGCATAATCTACAGATTGTGACTGTTTTAGAAAGTACATTATTTTCTGAAGTGAGCAGAGAGATAATTGTGATATAACATTCTTGTTTGGTAAATCACTGTCATGTGTAATGGAAGGACTGTTAACATATCTGATCCATGGTAATTATTTAGCACTTCGGTTGACAGCTTTTAGAAAAATCAATATTCTTTACATTAGTATAAAATACCTAGTTCGTTTTTTATTAACATAGCAATTAATAGTTAAGTGCTAGATTGTGGATTCATTAATTGATTAGTTATTTGTCAATTACCTAAAAAAACTTCATCTGGTATGGCTGTGCAGACTTTACTTATTAGGTCTCTTATACTTGTTATTAGGGGACATCATCAGCACCAATCGGGCAGCAAAAACATCCAAACTCCCGAGCAAGATTGCGAAAAGGAGGATGAGGAGCTCGTGATGACGGTGGGGTTTCTCTGTAGCACCGAAGTATACGGGGTGCATGCAGACAGCTCCTCGGGGACATGGTTCCATCCCGAGATCATGAACTAGAAAACACTGCCAGGAACCTTGAGCAACTAGAGCCTGTCCTTTAGAAGAAAGGGGTAGAAAAGAAAAGGGAAGACGAGCTGGAGAGAACAGTGCAGCTTCTATCATCCACGGCGATACTATATGCCGGCAGAAACTCCTCGATGAGATGGCGTTATCGTGTAATAGGGAGTTGGAAGAGGACAACAGTGATCTGGAGAAGCAGGAGGAAATTGTATATTTTATGGAAGTTCAATCTTTTCTAAAGTTATTAACAAATGCTTGGCAGTCACAACTATCTTGAACTAGCTTACACCAGAACAATTCCATTCAGTACCTTAAAAGGTCTGGCAGAGAAGACAAATGGCAAACATGCTTGGCATGTGTGCATTTTGATGATCGATCTAATTCAAAAAGCAAAGCTAAACATTTATCAAAAGTGCTTTGATTTATTTGTTGTTTATTTACTAGTGCCACGTAAACTAGATCGCCGCGTTAGGGTTGACCCGTTGTGCTCTTGCATTTGACGCCGTGGTAAACTGACGCACTGGTAACGCACTCCCTCCATGTGCGGAACGACGTGTAAAATATACATTCAATGAGACTATTGTCTCAAAATACACCGCATCAAGATCATTGGTATATTTTTGAATTTAAGAAGAATGGTGACATCGAAGGCACCATTTTCGCCGGATGGACAAACTTATTCCAGTTCCATGTCCACTCCTTCTAAGTCCTCTGAGTCTGATATTGATCTAATAACAATGGTCCTCCCTCACCCCTTTCTGCTACCCTCATGACAAAGCCAAAATCTCTCGTCTCATCTGACTCGCAATATATCATGGGCTCAGACTTAAGGTGGACCATATCGAGTGCACATAGGTCTCTGTATCAGTTCGAGAACAGCGGAATTGAAGAATCCATTTTTGGTACAGAAACTGGTCCTCCCTCACCCCATTTCGATACACTCACGACTAAGCCAAAATCTCTCGTCTCATCTGACTTGTAATCTATCATGGGCTCAGACTTAACCCTATTCAGACCGGGGGGGGGGCTTTTGAGGCCCGCGCTAATTTTGATGTCCTATAATGCCAGAACGGCTTACGCTAGAGCCACCAAATTTGGTGAGTTTTCCTAAAATATTGTTGGCAACAATTTCACGAAGTTTGACAAATTTTCCATTTTTTCGTGTTGCCATGGCAACCGTTTGTTGACAGGCTGTTTTGCCAAAAATCACTATTTTTGGTTCTAACAATGTATTTTTCACATTTATTTGCTATATTACTGCTATTTTGTTACATAAATAAAATCTTATATTATCTAGCATATCTTTCATAATTATATATGCATAAATTATGCTAATTTGATGACGTCATCAGCCCAAAATTTAAGATGGCGGACCGTATGGCCAGATCAAGAATAACGAGCTAATTATCCCTTAAAATTTATAACTACCTGGTATTTTTTCATCAAAAACCATCTAAATGAATGAATTGAGTCTGTTTCCATTGCCCTTTGTGATTATTTGTTGCAAAAAAAGTATTTTTAAAAAAAATTCAAGGTGGTGATACAATATGGCGGAGCCCAACTGGTATCTTAGATGTGCATGACGTCATTTGATGACGTCATTTTGACGTCATTGCAGTTGCTATTGGCAACGCAAGTCGTAATAAACAATATTATTCTGTTATCTGCACTTGTTGTTACATTTTTGTAGAATAACTTGAAGTTTTCTGAGAATACCCTTTTTTCATGGGTCCGGCAAATATAATCAAATTGATGACGTCATAATTACGTCATCTTACGTCAACGTAACATCAAACGTCAAATACTTATCAGATATTATGTCGATATCATGTCCTAAAAATTTGGTGGCCCTACGGCACGTCGTGTTAGAGTTATAGGACTTCAAAGTGGAGGGCCTCAAAAGCCCCCCCCCCCCCCCGGTCCAGGGATGACCAAAAAAGCCCGGTCTGAATAGGGTTAAGGCGGACCATATCGTGTGCACATAGGTCACTGTATCAACAACAGCGGAATTGAAGGCATTCTTGGTACAGAAACTTCTGATTGTTCCACACCTAGCCTTGTCTCACCCCTTTCCACTTCCCTCACGACTAATCCTAAGTCTCTGGTCTCATCTGGTTTCATGTCCACACCTTCTGTCCTCTGTGGCTGATATTGATCTGACAAATACCACTGGTCCTCCCTCACCCCATTTTGATACACTCACGACTAAGCCAAAATCTCTAGTCTCATCTGGTTCCATGTCCACTTATTCCAACTCCTTCGTGGCTGATATTGACCTAATACCACCGGTCCTCCCTCACCCCTATCTGGTAAAACGATGCGTCACAATAAAGACAGTATTTTACAAATCTTTGTCGACTTGCCTAATTATTTTTTATGAGTCCTGTATTTCCATATCAAACTCTGCTCTACATTTAATAATGTTTGAATCACGTCATTATCAGACAATATTTAGCATATCTTGAGTACTTGTACTTAGATATTGCGACCTTGCCCCATAACGGCCGGCCGAAGTGCGCATCGGCGCATTAAATGGCACATCTGTTTTAACGTAGTAAAGGGCGAGACAGCTGGAAAACAGTTGTAAGATGACAAGGAACAGCTTTGCTCCGGTAAGGCTTGCCACCGCGACAAAAGTAACGCCGCCTTTATTGAACATTTGGTGGGCACAGTATCAGTACGTAAAACACCCTCCACTTTAAGTTTATAATTTCAATTTTCCGATTTCATCAATCGCTGGAGCCAAAATGACAAAAGGCAACAGCTTGTTATCCCTATCCCTGACTGCATAACCCTGCACCCTGGGTTTAGGTCAATCTGCCTTGGCATCAGTGTGCTTACTTTCAATACAGACAGGATTATGGGCCCTGTCAAGATGCAACTCACGACTAAGCTGTTAATCCATCAAACACAATGGATCAATCAATAAAACAACCGATATCAATCAAATATTTAACATACACAATACATTAATCAATAATCAGATGAGCCACTTTATCGGTCATCAATCCTGATTGAACATAGAACTAAAAACACATAGTATGGTATACCAACAGTGTAGGTACCAGTACAAAATTAATGACATCGCAGATATTAGCCGTCTCAATGTTGGTGTACCTACGTTGGTACATGTGGGTACATGTATCTACAATCTGCCTATGATGAGGTCTTTGCGTGCAGACACTGGCTCTGATCTTTCCCCTCGCATTACCTTTCTTGCTTCTTAACCTACCAATGTATGAAGATTTAAATCTTGCATGTATAGTTATTTATTGTGAAGTTTTTCAGTTTGTTCACTGCCAGTTTCACATTTGCCGCACCGCGATCGAAGGACTCCTCGCAAAAGGAAAGGTACCGGCCGTTCTAAACATAGTTTTATTACAGTTGCGTCTTTTGCTGTTAGCAATGCCTAAGTTTCTCCACCCGACACCAAACTGAGAGAAATGTTCTGCTCTGGCAGCCATCTGTCTACCAACAGGTAGATTTACTTCTAATCGTATTCACTATTGTGTCAACTCAAACTTTTAATTCAATGTAGCTATAAAGTTATATGTTCAAAATTTACACCCGTCATTTCTAGTGTAATGTATTGTATGGTATCTTATGTAAAGTATTGTATTGTATAGTTGCGTATTTACTTAGTCCCCTTAAGGCAAGAGAATGGGACTAAGGTAAGGTAAGGTAGATTTGCGATGGAAAAAAAATAGCAAGTTAGGGCACCTGCTAACTTGAAGGGGGAAGAATGTTATGTATTGTTTTGTATTGCATTGTGTATTTGTTTACTGCAACTGGCATCCTTTTTTCGAGCGGGCGACCTATACCTGTTCAGGAAAGAGTGGTCTAGAACCGCCGGTAATGTCATTCAACTAAAATTTTCTTGGTTTTCCTGAGACAGAGACGCATTTCCTTGTTCTTGTGATTTCCGTCTAGTCTTAGTCTTGCTTTGTGAGGATATGGCGAGTCGGCCTTCTAGAAGCTCTAAACACAAAGCACCGCCGGGCAGCTGTTTCGGCTCTGCGAATTATGGATCAATGCGAGGCCCATATATAATGATGAATGAATCATACTCTTACTAATCATTGAAGACCAGTGGTACTTTGCCTGCGCATGTTTTGCATTGTGTGCCACAATCGCAAGCAGAGGAGACGAACAATATTACAAAGCTACTCGGTAAGTTGTTTATCTGTCTGAAAAGACGATATCAGATTGCATGTGTTCCATCCCGCGGGAATCTGGTGGTGAGCATTTTCTAAAGATCTTCTCAATCAAAGCTAAGAAAAGTCTAACGAGCAAGAACTGAGTAAAATCTGTGACATCGAATATTGATTATATTTATGTTACGATACTAATACAAAAGCTTGTGTCATTATTTCCCTCCAACGACCGAAATAACACAAGGCTTCAACCGTATAGCTTCATCGCTGTAGGACGGATACTTCGTTTTGCAATAGAACCAATCAGATTGCTGCGTATGTTTGATTGGCAAAAACTTTCCCGCCATAACTTGTATAAGACTAAAACAGATGAGCAAAGGCTATATTTGCCGGTTGGTCTACTCCATAAGCCTCGTAATATGCTTAGCATGGCTAAAGGCTTTCGAGTTTTGGCACCTTTCTTAGCATTATCCAAAACCATTGATGATTCATCAACGTTGTAAATCCTTTCAGGTCGTGCTTGTAGGGCCAACTTTCAAGTTGGGCTAGGTAAATAGCAAAGGAATTCTTCACTGCCTCTGGCGTGTCATACTTTGCCATAGCCAAGCTTAGCGGATCTGTTCTCCGGAGTTTTTGTTCAGCAGTTGTTTTCTTTCTCTCTCGCAGTTACATTACTGCATTGTCATTTAGTTAACGTTACTGCATTATAGTTTATTGTAGGCTATCTAAAAAGTTTTAGATAATAAAAGTTTTTTTCCCTTAGGCATCTTGTATAAATTTGAGAAGCAACCAGTGCCGGAAAGTTGTGGAGTTGAGTAGCGACTTTGCAAACTTCAGGCTTAGGGTTTCTCTTCTGTTCTCAAGGGACGGCATATCTAATTGGGTAAGGACGCAGTTGTAACAAACATTGGGAGCCAAAAAATATTCTTGGCTCTCAGTAACATACTGCTTTGTTGTCACAGTGCCGTTAGTAAAGCTAAGATGTACATTATATCTCCCTATATCCATTCAGTATGCTGATTTATTCATAAATGCAACCCTTTGACTGTACCCATTGAGAAATACAGTGGTTCTGGCAGAAGTCTATTTTATTTGAGAAAATACAAAACTTACAATGCAAATATAAAACTAGTTCTTTGTCAATTTCTTTATATTGCATCCTAGTATGTTATTAGGAAACTCTCATAATCTGTGGGAAAACGTGTAACCCGATACAATCTTTCCCAAAAGGTAAAGTAACAGGTTAACCAAGTCAGTCAAAAATCAAGCATAGGCAAACAGCGTGTTTTTGTTGTCTATTTTTTATGCGATCTTTAAAATGTAAGACTGCGGTTTTTTTTTTCTTTTCTTCCTCGATGCTGCGTACCTTATCGCTAATATGTTTAGACTCGTAGCATATAATGTAGATGTCCCACTCATGAGCAACGCTTAACTTATGTCATCTTTTTTTCAATGCAGTATGTAGTCGCTTGTATGTCCTTGCAGCCTTGAGTTGATTGCAAAAGATAACAAGATCATTGCTCTCCATGTGCATTAGTGTCTAAATATGTAAAAAGTAGTGTGTAGCTTGTTTTTCCCTTTGAGTCCAATAATTCTCCTTGTGTTTCACACTTTTGTCTTTACCCTGGTGACGCCAGTGGCCCTTTCCCGCAAGCTGGAACACCCGTCAGTTGTCAGGGTGTCATCTTGTCAGAGGATGGCTGCACACCTTTATCGAACAATAGTCTAACGTTACATTGTTACAAAATAACAGTATTGATATGCACCTGCTGTGTATTCGTATGCGTGTCGTCATGAATATAGACTATAACCTGTCATGATATCACATGTGGTAATAAAAGAAATAAAATTGTATTTTCTTAACCCTCAAACCACCGTAGCTTTTTTGTGACGTAGATTACCGTATGGGGTCAAAACTGACCCCAAAACGTTTGTACAAATACAGTTTTTTGTGTGACTCTTTTTGTGATTTGTATATATGTATAGTTTCATTAATCTATGTGGGACAGTCTGATATGATTAGGTGAGAATAACTCTAGTTCATTATCATAATTTATGCAAAAGATCACGAGGACCATATTTTGCATCAACACTATTCAGACCAGATAGGAGGTTTTTGATGCCTGTACCAACTTCAATGCCGTATAGCGCCTGAATGGCTTATGATAGGGCCACCAAACTTGGTAACTTTTTAGAAAATGTTAATAGCAAACATTTTCAGTGAAAAAAGTGTGTTCATCATTTTTCATGTTGCCATGGCAACGGAATTCTGACAGACACATTTATTACGAAATCTTCTAATTTTGAATCAAACATTTAAGTTTTAAGGTTTTCTTAGAAAATAACAGTTGTTTATCACATCTTATAAAATTCAACGTTAATTTCTTGACTCACTATTCATACTTTATGCTAATTTGATGACGTCATCAGTCAAAATCCAAGATGGCGGCCGAGATTACCTAGATGACGTCATAATGTCGTCATATAACATGATAATGGCACAAAAGTTGTTACAATAATTTTTCCTTACATGTAAATCATTCTCTGAAAATTTCGTGATCCTACGATAAGTAGTTTAGGTGTGGGTCGCAAAAGTTTGTTTAAAAAAGTGCTGGGGTCAGTTTTGACCCCACTGGACCATGCATAAACTTTCTAAGATAACTTAATCAACAATGAGCCAATCTCGATAAAAACGTATAAGAAGTTATAGAACATATATACAAACAAACTCCTGGAAGGAAATTTGTTTTCAACCAGAAATGCCATAATAGCACACATCGATATACGCCTGGGGTCAGTTTTGACCCCATACGGTGGTTTGAGGGTTAAGCCTGTCAATAAAAAGTTTCCACCGCTGAGCCTTTCAAAATTTTCAACAATACTTAACTTGTTATAATAGTCCGCAAATGTCGAAATGGTTACACTCACTTATCAATTATTTACTGTTACTACATAAGCAATAACATGGGACATTAAGTTGGGCCCCCTCAGTCCTGTATCACACACAGATTCCACCTAAATCTAAACTAGGACGCGGAAACATAACGTAATTTGAGACCCTTCGGTGACTAGGGAGTGCAATCTATTGAAGCACAAAGGAGAAAGCCTCAGAACATAAATAATAAAAGAATATGCAGCTGTTATATGCATATAAAGCATAAAAAGTGGTAGTGTCTTTATACACATAATGCCCCAAAATAGCTTTTTAAATTTTGGAAGTTTTTAAATCATAGGTAACACGTTTATATACATATTACCAGGTCTAGATACGGGAACTGTAGGACGTAATCCTGTTTCTGTGTCACACCATCAGGGACATTTAGGTTGACTACTGAGCACGCTTGTCACACATGATCATAGATGAACCTGGCCTATGCTCGTACCAGCTGCAATACGTTTGCAACTGTTAGATGGTTAACACAACTTAATCTGACCTTTCCACCTTTGGGTTCATTTTGAAGATCTTGATTACTTTCCTTTCAAATCATTCCTTCAAATGCAGACCCTTAATGCTTTCGTCTTGTGTCGGTCTGGCGTGATTTCTTCAACAGTAAAGCTGATTTGGTAACCGCAAACAGAACGAGAGTTCTTCGAGCTTTGTTGACTGGCCACAGATGACTCCAACATGAATGATGCGATCTTCCTCTTAAGCGAACTGTTTGTACAGCTCTACAAGATGCTGCGAAACTCAGGCTTTAAAGAAGGTTGGAGAGAATCACCTATTGTAATATCCTACTAATGAATGTAGGCACTTAAGCCAACGTTAGCAGTCCTTCCTTTACGTGTTAAGTCACAGTAACATTGTTTCAAACGTGTTATGTCTTCTCTTTCCACCTTAGTCAATAATACCTCTTTCCACCACTATTCAGCCCTCACCCCTCTGCTCTCGCCACCTTTTGTTTATGCAGTTACTGCAGGCTCCCAAAGTATATGAAACAGGGTGCCCATAACTTTTACGGACTAGCCCAGGTTGTAATTGAACAAAAGCATTGATCATTTAAACTATAAATTTCTTAACTTTATTGAGATCAGAGACAGAGGTAACTGTTTGGCGCTGCACATCTTGCATTCTCCTTGAGACAAACCCGCGGTACGTAAAGGAAATAGCCTGGTTAAATGCTTCATCTGTGGATTCAAACTTCGTAGTTTGAATTAAACTCCTTGTTGCAAATATTTGCGTTTCCAATACTCAATTGTGAGCGTATTCACCAAAGCTAGCGTCTCAAATGCACAGATATACTCTCATCCTTCCCAATTGAGTCCCCATAGATGAAGATTTTCTATGCTTTCTACGGTTGAATTACGTATCGCGTCATGTGAACTAGGTTTTCTTCTCAGTGATGTCCCCTGATTTATAATCCCAAGCAATCATTACAGCAGCACTTCAGTTTTATTGGTGTGTATCCTAACCAACTGCGATGTGAAAAGTTATACCAGTACTGGTAGAGTGTGTTCTCTTCTAACATCACCTTTGTGACGTGGCGCTTCTAAGGTTTGCCACGCTGAAACGCTGCTCTCTCCTTATGTTTTTAGTATTGTATTTTAATGATGCTTTCGGTGACTAAATTTCTGTTACGATAGTACAAATGCATCTAAAATGCTGTAGACTGCTCTTTGATGGATTCCAACCGTTTCAATGTTTGTATCGTGTAAAATACCTGCTCCATAGCCTGTAATCCAGCCTTGTTGTGCTTTGGTCGCCAAAAGGTACGCTTCCTGCCAACACGTCGTTACCATTTGAACGATCGGAGTTTGAATATATTTGTGTGTATACATTCGTCAGTCTCGTAAGCCTTCTCACACAATGCTGAAGTTATACATTTGTTCAGTTGCACAATGTATATCATGTTGAAGGTAAAAAAGAGGGCTGGAACCTATACTGACAGAGATGTAAGCATAAATCAAAACTGATACTTTAACAGGCTACTGTTGTAAATACCTAATCAAGACCAGCCAGGTGAGTCCTCACGTAAAAGTTGACATTGCCAAAGTGAATTCGCTTTAGCGCATAGATAAGGACTACATCATTGAATGGTTCCGACATGTATGTGTCTCTGCACTAGAAAAGTAAACAGTGAAAGGTGTTTCGGTCTAACAGAGCCTCGCATGCTAAAATAAAGAGAAAATTGCATTAACTATGTTGAATGAACATCATATGCAGCAGAAATGATATTGTATTCCCGTGCTATCAAAGTACCATGACAGTATTGAGCTCGTTTGTAGATCTCGGTTGATTAGAGAAACTGCCTGTATGCTTCAATGCTCTTTTCACCTTTGTGCAGAACCTTGCTGGGCTTCCATGTGAGTTTTTGACATGGAGAGGATTTGTGGCATTGCCAAAGTAAAACATAATATGAACAACACTAACACATAAGGTAAAACTTGAATATGTATAATTGTTGACTTCAAGGTTTACCAGCCAGCAAAAACATTTCATACGATTCTCAAGCTCTACATGAATTGTACCAACAACAGCCTTTATATTGAGAAACCATTGCAAACTTTCTGAACCTTACCATATAGTGATCAACAATGCTAGGATAGATATTCTGATGTTATCAGCAAAACCACGACAATGCTTCATTGACCAATAAAAGCCTGTCTTGAAAGCTCATCATGTAATGATAACTTGAAGTTTATCATACGAAAAAAGTATATATATCTAGTGAAGAAAATACCAACATATAATGATAATGCTTGTAGAAATGAAGTTGCAAATTAATTGAACATCAATATCTTTATAACACTGGTCTTCCAACTTTGTTAGTATGCCTATTTTTCATTATACTTTTCATCAAACTTGTTTTTATGTGAATTGTTCTTTTTGGCCACGGCAAATCTCGACTTTTCATATTGCGATTCTAACTGGACAATGCCCTCTTTCTCTTCGTTTTCCTCCCAATACTTCTCACTTGAGGTAGACCCAAACTAGTTCTCACAAACTCCCAACCCCTCTACTTCCTTATCCATTACAAAACCCTTATCTGCCATATAAACATCGCCTGGCAGCAGCTTTTCATCCTCCAATATATCCATAAAAGGTCAAAACATCCCCCTTCCTACATAGGTCTTTGTTCGAGGTACTTCCTTTAAAAAGGCTGGTAGAAAACATAAAAGAACCGCTTGAATCTATCACTACAAGAGCTTTCATCACTTATAACTGGATTTAAAATTTGAAAAGCACTGAGATCAAACTTGTAGGTTTGTAGGCACTGTAACGGTCTAGAGATTTAGGGTCGGAACTCGCGTCGCGTTGTTCTGAAGACGGATGAATTTATTGGTAAGACAAGACAAAGAGTACAAGGAAAATCATACAGCGCCAATTTGCCTGATCGGCTCGTGGATAGGCTAAAGCTATCAAGCGGCAAACCCGCAGCTCAAACTCTTGCGGCGACTCGCCCTGTCGTCGCCGCAGAGACTGGAGGTCGCTTCGAATTCGATATTGGCCGGGATCCTGTGGCCGTCTATACATCTTTTTTGAGATATTCAAGGACCATATCCGGCGTCCCGTTACGGATCGCCTCTGGCGCATACGTCAGCGTTTGGAGAGCGTCCCCAGAAAGATGTTTTACCAAGACTGCGCGACTCGTTTTCTCATCCCAACGTCCAAAATCCCGTTCGTTTGGCAGTTTGCAAATATATGACAGATTTCCGCACAAAAAAAGGAAAGGAGTAAGATTATTTTCATTTATTTTCTTCAAATAACTGTTGTTCATTTATTTTCTTCAAATAACTGTTGGTAGAAAAAAATGAATGGTTTTGTTGCGAAAGTAGTGGAGCTTTGTGTTTATTGTGTATATTTAATATACTGTAGGATTTCTGTCTGACTAGTGAGCATTACAAAATGTTATTAGCAGAATGTTTAACTGTTTACTGTGAGTCTTGGAACCCGAATGGATTCTTCCGGAATGTGAATCTGCTGGTGGTTGTTCAAAAAACTTTTTTCTATTTTAAAGAATTAAAATTCATAAGAACTAAAGAATTTTTCTTTCAATTACGTAGTAATCCTTGTTTTTTATCCAGTGTTTCCAACTGATTGACTTCCCTCCTATGGGAATACATCTATTGACAAATAAATTTGTTGCGTCAGTTGTTATGGTTAACAGTTATGGCGGAAGTAATCTGCCAATCATCTAAAAGCAGTATTCCAATTGGCTCTATCACAAAATGCATTATCTGCCCTGCAGTAAAAAAAAATGTAATATAAACTAAGAGTCTGGAGGCATTCAGTTGTTTTTCAAGGCAAGTATTTACAGCAGTATCCAAATTGACATTGCCACATAAATGTAACCGTTATCCATTCTAACAGATTTCAAATTTTAACTGTACTTATTATAAATGAGGTTCTTTGTTGGACCCAAACAAGCTTTCTGAGCCCAGGAACGGGTGTAATCTGATATCATCAAGAACTAACGATGCTTTGTAAATGTGTTTTTGGTTCGTCGTGATTGTGACGCATTTCCCTAAGCTGTCTCCTTTATTCTTAATGGGTACAAAGTACAGGTCTAGAGCCTAGCAGTGCGATCTTACGTGTTAAATTTTGCGTGTTTGTCTTAGGTGAAGGATTCGTAAACGAGTCTTTAACGGATATATTGTAAAATAATTCAGTCACAGTCTGTATTTGGTCATTTATCCACATTGTGAGTTGAATCTACCTTATAAAATTGCACGGCGATGTTTACAATTGATGAATATAACTTTGTTGTGACGTGCGTACATCTTGAAATATGCGTACTTTCAACCGACGCTTCAGTGGCCAAGGTGTTTTTTTGCAGCTACTCATGGCCCAGGTTCTGTAGCAGGCCTTAAGTGCAGTATGGCGTCCAGCTCATCGTAAAATGGACAGGGGCTCGACCGTTCCCGCTTTTGGATTTTTCCTTCTTCATTTTCCTGTATGTTGCTTTTAGATCACAAAGCTAGACTTGGATTTGCTTGGCCGATTTTCTTACCTTGCTTCTCTCATACCTTTTGCTTCAGATGCCTATGTATGCCTTCCACATCATCATGCTGCTGCCCATGGAGGTTATTTTGAGAAACGGAGATATAACCGATGCATTCGACAAACACTGTCCTTATCTACGATAGGGATCAAGAACATTAAAAAATGAGATCTTGTCACACTTTACCGGTAAACTAAAACCAATAAGTTCCCATTGTCGCAAAATGAAAAATGGTAGCTTTTTCAAAAGGATTTCTCTAGTGACAGAAAACGACAGGAAATCCATTGCTCACTTGGCTGTAAGCATTTTATTCCTTCTTCCGTTTGGAATCTCTTTTCTTTATTTAGTCACGCATTTTTCTCGTTCAAGAAGTACTGTTTACAGTCCATGTGTGTTTGTTGCGTTTAAGTTGTTATATCTCCAGAACGTTAGGTGCGATGCGATAATGTCCAACAAGACCAGAATTGTTCTAGTAGACACCATCTCTTGGTGCTACTTCTACAGCAAACAAGCAAACGCCTCAAACTGCCGTTTTTTGTTTGTTTGTGTTGACTCTGGCTGGACAAGCGACTGCACTGGATAGATACAATACAGACAAGCTGTATAGATCTCCATGGACTTGCAGACCTGTAGTTGGGTATAAACAACTGTGACTGAGAAGGTTCTGTAGATTTCAAACATGTCTGACAGTATACGTGCGAGTTCGCTGTCCCTCCTCAGTTCAACCTTCTCTCTTAGTTTTATTTAGTCGCTAAATGTGTCGCCAAGAGGCATACCCCTCAATCATATCACATCGCCATCCACGCATGCCTATTCGAAGCCTGTTCTGCAGCCTGTGACTATACCAAGTGCCAGTATTTTTATCTCTGCGTTGACAGAGCATACGGATAGAATTGTCGCTGCACACTTTCACTTTAGTTATTTCAGTTAGCTGAGACATGACACTTCCGGGTTCGCTAGGGGTCCCCCTTAACTAGCACTTACGGTGGACGACCAGTCTGTACTTTGTTGTTTAAAAATAAAGATGAATCAAGAAATCTGGACAGATGACACGAAAAGCGTTTATCCGGGACTGCCCGTTATGTACGTCTTGCAGAAAACGTAAGCAGATAAGGGGGTACTGCACGTCGTCTGATGTTGCCATACTTACATTTTTTATTGGCAAACACGCAAGTTACCTGAAATCCTACCATACAATTAAAGTCATATAAACCACAATAAAGAAGCAAGTCAGAGGTATTTTATTGGTTATTTTGCGTTTTCATTTTCAAGCGCGGCTAATATGCGCCATCTTTGTGTAGCGAAGACAGGTCCCGCCAAGCAATGTAGTTCTCGAAAAGTCTCGCACAATCTCGCCCTAAACTAAGTGTACGTAATTTGGCCGATTAGAATATCCCTGTGTCAGCCATGAAATGTAAAACACGTACCTTTTGTCTGATGCAGCAGCAGAACAGCCTCTTCCCCCACTTTCTCAGGAAAACCCTCTTCATCCCTTCAAGTCGAACGTTTCAGCTGCAAGCATCGTGCTCGACAGGTCGCTCATCTATCTCTCCGTATGCATTGGCCTCGTAAGGGACTCCTGTGAACAGCAGATTCTGTTTCAACCAGTCTTACCGCATTCTCTAGTCAAACTCGTCCTCCGTGTCCTCTTGTCTCATGCAGCAGTAGAAGAGCCTATTCCACCACTTACTCTGGGAACCCTTCTTCCTTCCTACAAGTCGTACGGTTTCAGCTTCAAGCAGCTTACTCGACCAGTTGCTCACCTGTCCGTGCAGAGCGCCCAACTCGGCTGGAATAACTTCAGCTTGATTAGATTAATCTGCTTGTAAGCAAACTCTTCGCTCTGTTTAATCTCAGTTATTTCCAAGCGCAGCCACTTGATGTCATCTCTAAACCCACTACCACACTACTAAATAACTCATGGAATATTTTAGTGGTCTGAGTTGACAGCTAGACGGTGATACTCTCCAAGGTGACATATCCCGTCGCCATATCTTCCTCACCGCCGTGACATGTCATGCGCCTCGTCAAAATAGAATAAAAGAATACGAAAACTGTCCATGATGACATCTCTTGGCAGCAAAGTTACATCCTACTACATGGCGGAATGTGTCTCCTACTGAGTCACCGGTGCACTAATGTTCACGGACCTCTTGGACCTGCATAAATCCCCAAAAGGCTGGTAGAAAATATAAAATAACTCCTCGAATCTGCAACTAGAAGAGCTTTTAAAGTGGTACTTGACTTATTATTAGAAAAGCACTGAGATTGAACTTTGAAAGAAGATAGTTTTTCAGTGCCTTTTATCATGGCCACTGTTATTGAAAAAAAATCTTATTCTAAAGGCATTTTTTTCTAATCAAAACATTTCGCTTGGATCATAAACTATACTACTCAAGTTTTAACCCAATTCAGACCGCTTTTTTTGTCAAGGTCAGCTTTTGATGCCCGCTCTTCTAACTTTTGTAATTCCTAACGACTTCTCATATGACCACCAAGAGAATGATAGACGTAATAGATAAAACTAAATTTTGACGCTATTACTTCTGACGAAACTGTGTAAAACATCGAGCAGATTAAAATTGGACTGAGCAGAGCACTTCGGACTAATGCTTGTAGCCTTTCACAGACTACACCTATGTATCAGATATTTTGTGAAAATGTATATTGAAAGGTAATTACTATGTAGAATGCAATTAGTTGTCTCCAGAAACAACGTCAATTCCGCAGAATTCTGGGAACCTGAGCCAGAATTCTGGAACCTGAGCCAGAATTCTGCAGAATTCTGGGAACCTGAGCCAGAATTCTGGAACCTGAGCCAGAATTCTGGGAACCTGAGCCAGAATTCTGGGAACCTGAGCCAGAATTCTGGGAACCTGAGCCAGAATTCTGCAGAATTCTGGGAACCTGAGCCAGAATTCTGGGAACCTTAGCCAGAATTCTGGGAACCTGAGCCAGAATTCTGGGAACCTGAGCCAGAATTCTGGAGAATTCTGGGAACATGAGCCAGAATTTTGGGAACCTAAGCTGGATTAAGATATTACTAGCAGATATTTAGATTCGGTGATGTTGTTTTTACACTTTGTTGGTAAGACTGCAGCATTCAGTGCAATTACCTCATTTCCTGTGAAAACATGACCTGGGTTGTGCTAGATTTAGCCGTCCTCACAAGAGACAAGTATTACACAAAATCACAATTTTACTGAAAAACAACAACTCATGTATGGTAGGATTATCAGAAGTATCATTTTTGTTACTTATCTTCATCACTTAGTTCTGACGAGAGCAAATCACAGATTCTGGAGCGTACCATTAGTTAGGGCACACTGTCCAGCGTAGCACAAAATCAAGACCCTTGAGTCACAAAAATGGAAGGATTCATTTCGATGAAATCCAAGTGATTTGGGAGCATTCACACTGCAGAAACTTATTCGGATCGGGTCGTTTTATTCGGATAACATGTTTTATTCAAATCGTTTTTTTTTTAGTGTGAACAGGGTCATGAAAATCTGTCCATGGCAGGATTTACTGTTTTTGTCTTTAAATTATTTTACAAATCTCATAACACTGAACCACGAAAGAATAAAATTAAGACTTTGACTGTCAATAGATGTCAGCGTGAAGATCAGGTAATAATTACTTGATAAGGTACGCCAAACCTCTCATGACTCACATTGGACGGCAATCATTCTACAGATATTTAAATAGTCTGTTCTTCAACTCAAAAAGTTTCTATGCAAAACCATGTCTGTTTGATCCAAGCTCGAAACGCGACTGCCCGATGAAAATTGCATTTTGCCATCTTTTTCTTGCGCGCAGACTGAAGACTAGCGAAGAATATCAAAGAAATGAATGATATCGGAGAGAAAAATAGACTGAGACATTTTGCATCCAGTAACGCTATTTATTACGAACAAGACGTGTCTCATGTAGTCAACGTATAATGAACGGCCAAGAACCGTTACTAAGTTATCAGCATTCTAAATACCTTGTACGCATAACAACGAGGATCACTGCGCATGGTCAAACGTTGGGTGCTGAAACTATGAAAGGAGAATCAAACTGTTTCTCTCCCTAGCTTTTGCATTATTTTACATTGTGGACATCAATGTTTATACATAATCTGATGCTTTCTGGTCTTAGAATATAGTTACAGACCATTCATTATCAGCGTATGGATACAACTGCTGGCAGCATTTTTGTAGAACTGAAATAATGCATGGTTTTATCCCATGGGTTATTAATTTAGATGCATAATGTGTTTTGAAATAAAGACTCAGTAAGGTATTTAAATGCAGGTTACAAGACAGTCAACAGAAGGTTGTAACAGATGTGTTTAAAATGTGATCCCACTTGCGAATAATTCTGCAAACTTCAAGTAAATATACAATGAGTCACTTTAAGTTAGGAAATTAATACATTCCTTTTTTTGTTTTATACAATGTACATGATGTGACTGCATTGATTCAACACTTTCATATACTTTGTAATCAGTTAATTCAACTGTGAAAGTGAAAAGTACAAAAAACATGATGATCTGCAAGAAGCCCTCACAGTCTCAACAATTACACACTGGCCAAGACCTCTATGCATGGCAAGCAGCCCTAGTAAGCCAGGCACATGCTGTTAGGTGCCACTTCTAATAAGGCATGACATACAACTTAAGGAGGCAACATGTGCCTCTTCTCATGTATCTACAAATGATATAAACTAGTTGTTACATATAATTACTTGTACAAATCATCTTGCTAAGAGCCGGAATGCTGTGCACGTAAATCACTGTGTATAATTTAACTAAGGGAATGTGAGCTTCAACCAAAGATTTATTATCTTAAATCACAAGTGAATTTAAGATATGAAGAACAATAACTTGTCGTTTTGTTGTCATGCTTCAAGTTTAATAGTTTAAAAATTAAAATGTAAAGTATTGTATTAGGATTAGTCAAGGGACAGTGACATACACAAACCAGTTTTGTTGCTGTCACCTTGGCACCACTTTGTAGTAGAAATATGGTCTTACTCTTGACATAGTCTGATAAGCTAGCTGGAGGGAGCAGAGTTTTCGCAGTGAAGACTCTTTCTTACCAGTTAGAAACATTGCTTTGAGATACAGTGAAGCCTGTACTATATACATCAATATGTGGCAAAGGTTTAGAGTCTCATGTACTGAATATGATATACAAATGTACCTGAGTTGCCATCTGGTCTGAAGGTGGGTAGTGTTAAGGAGATTCAGACAGTCGTGCTGGTGTCTGTCTTTGTAAAGAACATAAACTAAACTAAAGACAAAACGGAGAATCTCAGTTTGTTATGGAATATTCCTAAACCTGTACACACAGTAGCTCACTTGTGAGAAGGGGGCTTGAACTTCTTGCATGCTTTGTCAATCTCCCTTTTGTCCTTAACCTTCCACTTCCCCTTACTCACTTCTTTTACATGCAAGTTGTTTGCAATGACAAATACTGCCCGGAATGTCTTAGCATCCTTCCAATTAGGAGTTACATAGTTATATCGACAATCTGCCATGGATGATGGGGCAGGGTGGATGAAGTTTACCATCAATCTCCCCCAAACAATACATTCTCCACTTTGCCAGGATACCACACCCCGGGAGCAGTGGGCCCCTCACCATTATACCACACGCCAACCCAGGTATCCAGGAGTACTGGGGGCTCACTGCTCCCTGCCAGGACCGTCTGATCTTTCGGCAACTTACATGCACCTGTCACCTCTCCCTGCATTTCTTCTTCCGCTTTCACGGCAGCATAGAAAAACAATATATAAATTAGAATAAAAGTGAAATGTTATCAGTCAATCAGAGATAGTAGCGACAAGTGAAAACGAACCGACCTATCAGTATCTCGAATGGATGTCTTGGAGACTCGTGACTCTAAGATATTGTTAATCCATGATAGTAGAGTCCATGTTGATAGAATACTGTAAACATTCCAGGACTAAGAGATGAATGAACTCCATACATCTTGTTGCAATGTTGACTCGGATCTCTGTTTCTGCTTTTTCGAATCCGTCTCTGTGCATCATTTGCATATTTCGCTTGGCCGCGTACAAGCGGCAGCTCGGGGTGAGGGAAGAAGGAATACCTCCCGAAGGTATTCTCTTTCTCTGGTGGCGGGTACACACTGTTATCATACTTGTGTTTGAATGGTAAAGATATCAATGATTTATTTTACCAAAGCAGGCACATCTTCCAGAATTCTGTTTCCCTCAGCCTTATAAACTTCAAACAAGAAGTCCGCCAGGATTGGCGCATCGCTTCTGAGCTTTTGCAGGTTTGCGTCATTGACACTGTCAAATATTGCGAGTGTATTCGTCACGGCTCTGTGAACCATTTATTTAGTGTGCCCCTGTCTGTATGAAAGATTTGTCTGTAGCATTCCGCATAGTGGTCGGTTCTCCTCCAACCCACGTAAGAATTTGTTTTAATACGGGTCGGGGGCTACCAGGTGTGATCCATTGCAACCCAACCTTTCTAGCGGAGTAGCCAGTGATGAAAGTTGCGGGAAAACTGAAAGATTCTTTTGCTGCACCGACCTCTCTGTCTCCTCATTTATGTTCATAATTTCGCCCGAATTGTATCTAAAATGCAGGAGGGCCCAGGCCAGGTCATTTTCAAGGGCCTCAATTTCCCCTGTAATTTTCCTCTACCTGGTCATTAATGCCCTTGCCTCCTCCACTCTATCGACGTATGTAAACAGGCCTTGCAGTTGGTGGTTGCCTAGAATTTCTGCCCGTTCCAACTCATCTTGAAACACATCATATCAAGAGTGTAGCGTTGATGTTGTCAAGGTCATTTAGTGCCTTCTCCAACATGGAGAATAACTTGTGGAAGATTCCGTGCTTAGATGTAAACTTAGGCTATTGAGGCCCGCGTCAACATTCATGTCGCAAAACGCCAAGATGGCTTTATTTTTCACCTTTAGTGAGTATTCCTAAAATTTATTTAACAACAATTACACTAATCGCATAGGGCGGCTTACGTCCTTTTGTGCAACAATGCGTATGGCAACATTTTGTCCATGTAGATGACTGTCGAACAAGATGATTTCATGTGCAGTGAAGATTACTGACTCAGTGTTGCCACTCTGGGTATACAGAAGGACCTGCCCAGCCCGAAGTGTAGCAATGCGGTGCTTTAGTGCATGCGGTTGAATTCCACAGCTTGTTCAGTAGACATATTTGAGAACCGATTTGGGACAAAATGTTTTGCCTCTGCAACTGTCAGAAGAGCTCCAGTTGACAAGTATGCATCATACAATCTAGAGACTGATTTTGGAAACTAACAAAATTGCCTACTACTTAACACGATATATGGTAAAGTACCCACTAGTCCCACATGGATCAGAAAGCATACAGCATTCTGATAAACTCCTCAAGTACTCATTAATATGTAATGTAAGCCTATGGTTGAATACAATATGTATGACAATGCCTGATAAAAGGTAGCTTACAAAACAAATTTGAGAGCGATGTTAAAAAGCTTGTCTCTTTATCCGTTCTGTGATATTTTGTGAACAATTGGCCTCCTTGGTGTGAACATCGCCCCTCTTTTATGTCGAAAATATGCATGATGAAGGAGGTGTCTATTCGTTAGGACTTATGATGTAAATTGTTATGTCTGTTCTATCATTTGTTTGATCCTTCCCCAATGACCACAATGAAAAGATTCGAGCTTTCATGGATAAACAAAGGTTCAAACAAGCAAACAAACAAACTTACCAGCAGCGTGCCCCGGTGTCCAGCTTGACGAACCGGCATGCAGATGACGTCACTTTCTTGTATGTCTTAGAAAATAACAGAACTAAAGCCTTAACTAGACAGGAAATAGAACTGTTACAATACATCGCACACGTCAGTATAACTCTGGCTATCATGTGCACAATTGTGAAAAAAGACAGCATGATGTTCGATCTTACATTTTGAGTTTTTTTGTCTTATCTTGTATTTGCCAAACTCTTGTCTTGTTGTCAGCTGTGTGTGCATAATGCTACCCATGTATCTGGTTTACAAGTCTGAAAGGAATACATATTCTCAAACTCATTGCATCACCAAATGTAATAGTATTATCAAAGACAGTAATTTCAGAAAAAAAGGCCATAATGCATTAATTTTGACCATTCTTGAACGGGGCATCTTGCAACATTCATTTATGACCTAAAGTGTGATTAGTAGAAGCAGAAGTGTTCCATTCTCGCACATGGGTGATTTTGAAACAGCATTGTTGCATTCGGAGATGGCTAAAATGTCTGCCTTTCTCCTGTTTCATTTGAACCCGCCAAAACTCCTAATGCTTGAGCGCATTTGCACCCAGATGACAAGAGTCTAGAGCGTACCGTCACTCGATGTGCAATAATGTCATGTCCAACTCCGCAACATCCTACTGCAGTTGTTACGTATCCAGTGCAATGCTATAAATGACAAAACTACTGAATAAACTGTAAACCTTTTTAACTCGATCCATTAAATAGGATACTGTAAATGCATTTAATTTCGCGGGGATTTAATTTCGCGGTAGCGGGAAAAATGACTTTTCGCGGTGGATTTAATTTCGCGGTAACACCATATACTGCAGTCTAATACCTTAATAGAAAAATGTTCGCGGTGGATTTAATTTCGCGGTAAAGTGGTCGCCGCGAAAACCGCGAACATTAATCCACCGCGAACATTTCTGCATTTACAGTAATTAGATTCTAATCACACTTTGTAGCACCGAAATTTGTTCGTTTTAGACATTTTGGCACAATTAACATCAATTTTAGAATTTGTATTTCTATGTACAAACGCATTTTACTAATGGTACGATTAACAGTACAGTTGAAAGTTGATATGTATGTAGGAAAAGTTGACGTTGTAATATGAAGATGTATCAGTGTGCAGTATGGAAATAACTCTTGCTTTACATGAATCGATTTTATACAATTTACGATTCATTAATCAATAACATTTTTAACTCCATCCTCAACCTGTGCACTAGTTGTTTAACATAGAACAGTAAATTTAATAGGATTTTCCTCAAAACTTCTTCTAAATAACGTACTAAAAGTCGTAGTCATAACAGTGCATCCTCTTCTTCACTCGTCGTCTCTTCCCATTCTCTGGCTCTGCTCTGTTTTCAGAAGGAAACGCTTCGCCTTCGGTCACTTATGCTTCTTCTTTCACGTCTTCCTCTTCCCTAGACCTCTACTTCGTCATCCTTTCTTTTCTCTTTCCGCTTTTCTTCCTTCTTCATTTCTTTCGCCTCCTTTTCTTGCCGCTTCAACTCCCTCATCTTCCTTCTCTCTTCTACCTAAGCCTTTTTTTGTTGCTTTCTTCTTCCTCCTTCAATTCTTCAACGTTGTCCACATGCGTCATCACTCTAGCAGAGAGCTTTTTTTGGCCGTACGCGTGTTTGCTTCACTGTGTTGCTGGTCGCAAGATTGTTTGGGAACCATATTTCCTGCGATTGGATTCAGAAGTTGATTATTACAGGTTTCGCAGACATTAGCTTCCTTGCTTATGCCAGTTGTGGTGTCCTTGGAGGTGCTCGGGCCGTCGGCACCGGTTGTGGTGTCCTTGGAGGTGCTCGGGCCGTCGGCACCGGTTGTGGTGTCCTTGGAGGTGCTCGGGCCGTCGGCACCGGCTGTGGTGTCCTTGGAGGTGCTCGGGCCGTCGGCACCGGCTGTGGTGTCCTTGGAGGTGCTCGGGCCGTCGGCACCGGCTGTGGTGTCCTTGGAGGTGCTCGGGCCGTCGGCACCGGCTGTGGTGTCCTTGGAGGTGCTCGAGCCGTCGGCACCGGCTGTGCATGATGTCTGTGGAGGCGTCCTTATTGGCCGTTGATGTCATAAAAGCCATCACATACATTGTTCAGAAATTATGACCTTTCTCTAGTCTACCCAGAATTGGCAAAATTCTGGTAGAATTGGGCCTCTGAGAAAAATGTCAATTTTCCCAACAAACCTTTGGTTGGGGTGTAGAATATGATGATGCTTCTGTAGTTGTTAAACAATATGGTAACAGCAATAAATCAAAGATAATCACTTTATTAGGGAGAACAATGTTTTCATCATAGAATAGCTAGGTCCTCTCTATAACCATTGGTGAAATAAACTCACAGGTAAGTAGCACAATCATAATGTGCATTTTTATTAGTAAATCAAATCATTAGTGGATAGAATCATTAGTGATCCTTACCTCCACCCCACCTAACTCCTTCTGCTTTTCCCCCTACCCGTTCTCCTTTTCCCCCGGACTTCTCCTTAACCCCCGCTGTACTTCTGCTGTGCCCCCGTCCTTCTTCTTGGCCCCCGGTGTACTTCTGCTTGCCCCCCGCCCTTCTGCTTAACCCCCAATGGCCGCCGTCAACCCGAATTTCACGTAGTCGACACGAAAATCGTTCAGAAAGCAACAAAAACGGTAGCGCCACGGAACATGAAATAGCCTATTCTCAATGACACATTTTGGGCCACCTTTCTGCCAAGTGGCGTTTCACAACTCCTTCCCAGTCTTTACTTCAAAGGCTCGCCCTCTCGGTGAAGGGCGTATGCATCCGCCCCGTCAGCATCGGGTACTCACACGAAAGTCGTGCCTAAACACCCTGCACGGCAACGATACACGGTCTCATATATCCTGTGGTCTGGCAAACAATCTTGGCCACCTCTCTACCAAGTGGCGTCGTACAAATCGCGCTCAATCTCGAGAACACTTGGTAGAGAGGTGGCAAGATTGTTTGCCAGACCACAGGATATATGAGACCGTGTATCGTTGCCGTGCAGGGTGTTTAGGCACGACTTTCGTGTGAGTACCCGATGCTGACGGGGCGGATGCATACGCCCTTCACCGAGAGGGCGAGCCTTTGAAGTAAAGACTGGGAAGGAGTCGTGAAACGCCACTTGGCAGAAAGGTGGCCCAAAATGTGTCATTGAGAATAGGCTATTTCATGTTCCGTGGCGCGATCGTTTTTGTTGCTTTCTGAACGATTTTCGTGTCGACTACGTGAAATTCGGGTTGACGGCGGCCATTGGGGGTTAAGCAGAAGGGCGGGGAGCAAGCAGAAGTACACCGGGGGCCAAGAAGAAGGACGGGGGCACAGCAGAAGTACAGCGGGGGTTAAGGAGAAGTCCGGGGGAAAAGGAGAACGGGTAGGGGGAAAAGCAGAAGGAGTTAGGTGGGGGTGACCTCTGTACTGCGTGTTCTCTCGAGGAAGGCCCGTCAAAATAGGACTGCAAACCCGTAGACTAGCCATACTCGTGAGAGTGGCCGTCCATCACTGCGTGTTCTATGAATAACTTTCAGGTATTCATCAAGGATCTGTAAAAAAATCTATGATACTATAAAATTATAAAGTGTCCTAGCCAATCAAAACTGGTATTTGTTACATTTGACAATTCAGTTTCTTTGTAATTAAGAGATATGAGTATTGTTTATACCAGCCAAAGTTCGTAGTTGACAAAATTTATACTTTGAAGTATTACGTGTTTTGATATCAGAGTTTCTTAAGATTAAATAATAAATGGTTCAATTACACGACTTGACCTTCGTTTTTCCAACCGGTACCCAAATGTATAGAGCCATCTACAGCTTGCCTGTACATTCAAAGATTTAAAGTTTCTTCAGTTAACTGGTAACTTATTAACATTACTAGTATTTTATTTTACGAAAGCAAATTAATGGTCAATGTTGCTTCATCACTGTCAAAGTTTATTCACATTTTGTACATAATGATTTCAGACAAAATGGTTTGTCAGCATTTTGCAAGTTGAATTATATCAAAATACAGAATGTATGGTCACCATTAACCTAACACTTTGACAGATGAGCTTTTACATTGATTTTTACACTTAACACTCTACTTTATTTGTTACATACACCACACAATGTATGTTCAACTTTTGCATTTACACAGCTACACAAGACACAATCAATACAAGTCAGTCAGACGGGTGAAAATATATTGGGGAATCTGCAAATGATCGCTTCAAAATATTAAAACTAATCTGCATATCTTCTATTCTGATTGGAGATCTAGGACTTGTCTAAATTGGGCTTCTTTAGATCTCTTAAACCAAAATCTTCACAACCACCTGCTTCGGAGGTAATAAATCGGAGGTACTGTTAAACAAACCTGCTCACCCTCAGTTTCTCACTCACTCACATTTCACAGATTAATAACATAGGTTTTTCATCTGACATTTTGAAACCTTATTTTCAGACTGCTACATTCGAGACGTCGGGCTCAGAAGATTGTCTAGAAGACGGCCACTGATATTCAAGTTTCGTGAGTAAATTTTGATATTAAATCAAATGTAATGAAGCCCTCTCAGGCTAACGTCACATTGCAGTTTTGGGAACGAAAAATACTGTCTAAAAGACACCGAACTGACAAAACAAAACAAAAAATGATTCACCATTATTTATTGCCATAAACTTGTTTTTTTTTTCTTGTTAGGGGGGTGAGGGTGGTTATGACCTCCGTACTGCAGTAGAACCTCGATTTTTTTGTCTCTTTTGACCTGGACATGCTATGGCCTGGATTTTTTTGTGGCAGATGGCTTGTGAAGAAGTAATGTATGTTTGCTCTTTTTTCCCCTTATTACAGCGGGTACATGGCTGGAACTAGTATCTTGGGATCCAGCGACCTACCCAACAGTTCTGGATGTAGAAATATAAGTCTGGTAAGAATTCGCAACTTGGCTGGCAAACTAAAAATCGTCGGAAAGTGTCAACATATTGTGGCATAAAAACGATTGCTTTTTTTATACTTTAATGCTGTGAGTAACAACATTGCCAGGCACTGCTGTACAATCTATACATTTTATTTTCTTTCAAACAGGAAGGATGGGTGAGTGGATCGCCGGACATTCACTGAGGGACACACGCCAGAGAAAAAGGAAAACAGTTGATAAAATTAAGTTGATATGAGTCGCAATAAAAATCAATGAACTGAAACATAAGTCTGTTTATGGTTTATGACTTTGTCTATGACAAATATAGCCTACCTCTTAGCCAATGTTTCCCGTTCTATGCTAGTATAATACACTTTAAATGGCACAATTCTTAAGTGTGTCATAGACTTGACGCACTTTTCTCCTCAGACCATGCGAATTTTAGGTGTGTCATAGACTTCTCCTCAGACAATTTCCCTGTTCTAAGTTAGCATGACACACAGCACAACTCTTAAGTGTGTCATGTGATAAGTTTAACGAAGTAAACATCTGAAAGGTAAAGGCTCTGCAAGATTTCCTGAGAGTCGGGTCGGATAACATCTGGACCCATGGATGTCCTGCAGGCAAAAGCCTTCGTTGCCGTCAGCAGCTGAACATGCTGCAACTATCCGGAAAAAATTACGGCCAGCTGGTAGAAGGGCTACCAGACCCACGTTACTTTAAGAATGATACCTGGCTACCAGAGGGCCTTGAAGAATGACCGAATGTCATGTACAATGGCATTTGTGACTTCCTGATGAAAGATCACACAGGTACATGTCAGTTTGAAGTTTCAGTTCGTGGCACCATGAGTAGTTATTTCTAATATACAACCCTACGATATATTTTGATGTTGCTGAACTTTTTGTTGCTATTTTTTTTTCATTTGAGTCATCAGATAAAGGTCGAGACCTGAACAAGCAGATTCTAAATTCGCACAAGGAAGGAAAGGTCTTTAAATATTATTCCTCTGGATGGCTACAAGACGTCTACTGCTGCAAAAGAGGTGGTCGCGTGTACTTGCTGGTGAATTAAGGGTTTTCACAAGTCAGTGAAATCACGCACAACGTATGGGTGTGCTGTGATCCGACTGGTACTGAAAAGAAAGCCAAGATGATGCCATAAAAAGTAATACAAATAGTGGCAGATTTAACAACAGTCCCATTGAGATTATGGGGGGAAAACTCCTGACACCACTGATCAGGAGAAGCAAAGCTACAGCAGCAGACGGAGCAAATGTGCGGTGCCTTACTCGAAGACAGATAACTTTAAGTACATCCATTAGAAGCATTGTAATGTAGGTACCCAAATTATACGCCTACTTCATTTCATAATAGCAGATACTCAAAGATAAGACATATTAGTCAATTCCAAGTCACCATGAGGGTTTTAGGTGATATTTGTAATAAGTCTGAATTATGTTGAATAAAAGAATATCTAAGCCACAATAATTGATTTTTTTTTAAATTGACTAAGAAAATATTCATCTATTTGAATTCATTTGAATAGTTTAGAAACATTTTGAAAGTAACTGTACAAAATATTTTTTGGAATAATTGTAAAACCTCTGTGATTCTTTCACATTTAAACTTTGCCAAATGGTAAAACTAGTTTATTGCCCCCATATGCATAAAAGTAAGCCCTGTTGTTGCCTCTGTATATTTTTAGATTTCACTGCTGGGCACTGGTGGATCCTTTGTCGTGGGTCATTGTTGCATTGACACCCAACCATACTTTGCAAGGATGTGTGAATTGTTATCTTCCCAGCCCACTGACCCATTTACAAAATGTTACAAAAAATGGTAGAAAATGGTAAATAATGGTAGAATGCTGTTATCATTATTTAGAAACAATTAGAAGTATCTAATTCCACACCATGAATATTTCCAAAGTTTTACAGGACCGGGGAAGTATTTATAAAATTGAAATAATGTTACAAATATTTCTGAAGTATCAAATGTCGATTCTAGACATATAATTACAAAACTTTAAAATCAATTCTAAACAATGACAACAAACATCCGCACGATGACTTGGAATGGACTCTAACTAAAAAAGAGAGAAATATTAGCCTGAGTTGTGTACTAGTATGTCCGATTGATAAAAATTCCCGGAATTGACAGCAAGTTTTCCGCGCGTACGCAATCGAATCATCCCTTTAGATGGTAATAAGGGAAGGGTTGACGGATCAATATTGGCAATATTGACAACTTGATACATTGCATGGACATTTCTAAAAAGTGATATTATAAATTATAGTTTTTCTTTGTACAGCCCCCTTTACAGATCATTATTGCCGACTTGTTGCTTGCAACAATTATGATGTAGCATTCTTTGTTTCACAATGCAGTCCACTGCATTGTGCATCCTATATGTCTAATGTACAATCCCTATAAACAATCTCATCAATGACTACAAGTTACTGTGAAAAGCAAACCCTGCTTTTTTCAACAATGTATTGCACCGGTAGTAACTGTTACATGTACAACCCTTTTAAAACTTACAATATAGGCCCCTGTAAACAATATCATCATTGCCCTGATTCATTGCCCTTAATCTACAGATTATCAAATCTTATAGGAAACTTTTACACTCCATCATGTATAATGTACTGTCCCTATAGTACCATTGTCTTGTAATCGTCTGGTATATATAAGTCGTGCTGTCCTCTATTGCGCAACTATGACCTTTGGGGTCACTTCCTGTGGAGACGGGGTAAGCGCTGGTAGCAGCATGACGTAATACCACCTAAATATAGCACGATTGCGAAATACCCACTCAGGGGCACTGTAAAACGTATTTTCCACGTACAAACATCCCCTGCAAAACCGTCAGAAGCAACTAGACGAAGAAACGCCTCGTACGTTTCTTCTCCTTCTCAAGAACTACCCACATACCAAAAATCAGATCAATCTGTCATGGTCTTACGATGCTGGACTGTTCAGACAAGCCCTATATAACGTTTCTACACATACCTATTGTATCATGCCAATTACCACCTAATTTGCAAAACAAGAATATAATTATGGACATTGTTATGTAAGCTGTCTGCATACCTACAGCCATTAACATCCATCAACCCCTTCTAGCATTATTCCTTCTCAAAACCTAAAACAAGAATTAATTTCACCGCCCCTGCGAAACCCCTAGGTGGCCAAAACTTACACACCTTTTCGTGCTTTTACACAGCTACCTACCACTTGCAAATCATCACCCAAACAAAAAATAGCAAAACCGGAAGTTCTGCTGCAGTACCATAACACGCCGCTAGAGCGCCCTGCCGTAACGCAATTCCTGCCATTCTTTCGTCATGTCTAATCCTACCCACATACCAAATATCAAAACCATCCATCCACGCGTTCTCTAGTTATCAGGCTGACAAACATCCCCCTGACATCAAAACAGCACTGACTTTAAACCCTTCGTTTCACGAAGGGAATAAAAGAGACTTGTCAAGACTGGCATACTGATGAGCGAGACAACACTGACTTCTGGACGCAACGTCTCATTCCATCAATCAGCGTGACTAAAGGGTTCAGTCCTTTAATTGGCCTCAACTTGAAATGATTTCAGTCCTTCTATAGGCCTCAACTTGTGCAGAGAAACGAAGAGAGAACTAACAACACAAAAGATAACATAAAATGTAACTTTAAACTTTTACATTGTCCTGTTACCTTTATTAACCTCGTGTACAAAATCATCATCCAGAAAAATGTATCATAGTGCAACAATGTCAAGAGATTTAAAATCTATTCAAGATTTTTTTCTCCTGTACAATTAAATCTAATTTTTCTTTTGTACATTGTACAGCCGATCACCCGGCGCAAAGTCATGGTGCCTAGAAAATTAAAATGAGGTTATGCCAGCAATAGCACAGCGAAGAACCCATGAGCTGCAGGCCCATACAGAAGTTGTAAGTAACGGGGAACCAGGTGTGCAGCTGGCTCGGGAGCTTCGGTTTGTTCCGCGTGATAGACTCTGAGTGCTTAAGAAAGCCTTGCTGGACTGTTGTATGCAAGACACCCATTCAATGTACTGTTTATCTGTATATCTCGTTATATGTCTAGAAACAGCATAAGCCAAAAAACATAAGATATTCGATTCCCAAACTCCACTACAAACCGGATGGACAACTTTCAAACAGGAACTCGACAAAACAATGAAAACCTGCTGGTTCTGCAAGACGAGTGGGCACATCCAAAGAGATTGCAAGAAGCTGAAAAAGATCAAATGGCACATTTGAGGAAAATTTTGGCAATTTAAAATTGCAGACACCTTGGAGGTCGCATAAGGACTAGACAAGATTGCCGCAGCCAGGATGGCGTTGGAATGACAATGGTCATTTACATGCATCACTGGATATCCTCAAACCAGGTGCTTAACTGTGAGGCTTCTTCCTGTCAAAAAAACATTAATATACATCAGTATCCCGGGTACTATCCTGCTTTTTATGTCATACATGGGCCGCGATAACGGGTGTTCTGGACCGGGTAATAAAAACAAGAGCTTCTGAAAAAAGCTAGTCTTTCGCTTACTTATATTGTGAAGGTAAAAATGTTTGGCATAGTTTGGTCAAGCGTGGGTGCCAAGTCTGCAACGTTGGCAGCTCTGGCACAGTTTGGTCAAGTGCTAGGTTATATAACTGTTTAGTAAGGTAGTGGTTCTCACAGAGTATATTTTACTTGAACTGTATAATAACACAACTGCATGAATGATGTTAACTTTATTCGGATTGTTTCGCTGTTAAGAACGGCTCTGTTACAGTACAACAGGGTTTTATGAAAGTGCACTGTAGTAATCAAATTTATCAGTAGATGTGTCCTGAATTTCTGCAAGAACAAACAAAGTATTGTCACCATAAACAACATAAAATATTAACATGGCATATACAGTAATGGAAATATTTTTTTAATGGCAAGATTATGTGAAAGGTAGATATTTTAAACTAAAACAGGTCCGTGGTATGTTTCATGGAACGTTTCGTTTCTTTTAGTAACGCAATTATGCTTTTACTTGACGGAGTCGTGACGTCACGCGTCAGACTCACTCCGTCGAGCTCGGTCAGAATCTTCCCTTTCGAAATTATAAATTAAATGTGGGTAATTCTATTTTCAACGCATCCGTGGGCTACTATTTTGCTGAAAGAAGTTTGTTACACGAAAATAGCCTGAAATTTCTTAGAGTAAGAAATTTCCGAATACGCCCCCCTCCCACACCATGTCAGATGCGGCGCACGCATCTTACACAATTCTAGATTTTGTAGCGGTGATTTTCCATAAAACAAAGTAAATCACATGTCAAACTGTTCTCTACAATGTCTGTTTTATTATAACCAAACAGCGAACATGTTAGTTTATAAATTGTATACAATCTTACGAAGAAATCCTCACCGTTCACATCCATCTCTGCAAATTCCTGCTTATAAGCCATGCAGAAACCAAGCAGCACATTCATGGTAGGCCGATACGTATGTCATAACGTTACATACCGTCGAATCTGCAGGGTAGAATATCTCGCTAGCACGATATGGCATGGACCGCAAACCAAGCAGCACATTCATGGTAGGCCGATACGTATGTCATAACGTTACATACCGTCGAATCTGCAGGGTAGAATATCTCGCTAGCACGGTATGGCATGGTCGACCCGGACGGACGGACGGACGGACAGACGGACAGAAATCTAATATCGGTCTGATTGCCTTTCGCCGCGGAAGCGCGGCGAAAGACAAAAAACGTATCACACGGGCTTCGAAGTTTTATTACACAGGCGTCCATCGAATACTTGGAACGTATTTTGCTCACGCCGATAGCGGCGCAGTCGAAAATTCGAATACCTGATTCGGACGTTGGGATTGCGATTGTAACAATATTCGTACGAGGGCACCAAATTTTCTCAACTTCTGGCGCATTTTGCATCGAAACACGTGTTTTCTTAGGTGGGTATGACATAAATACACCGTGTTGTATTTTTATATAGTATCAAATTGTAGAGGTATTGCTAAATGCTTGTCACAGCTAACTGAGATCATTATTTCAATGAATATGGAGAGCAACATGTAGCTACTATAGCAACTATAGAAAATGCAAATGTGATAATCACAGCTCATTATCAGTATAGGATATCATTTGTTTTTCCAACCCATAACAAGACAATTTGCTTTATTTTGAAATTTTAAAGAATAAAGGTATATAGCCCCCTGCTTCAACTCTAGCGTAACATTGATTTAATGTTTTTCCAAGTTGCTAACGTTGTTTGATAATAAGATCCCCGCAAGTGAAGTCTGGATAAAGTTTTTAGGAGATCAGGGGAAGGATCTTTTAAGCTTGGTTTCCAAGTTCTCAACAAGCAGCACCAGAACTCGCGCCGGACACAAATATTTACCCCTGTTCAACGGCAGAGAAACACGACAGAACAACGAATTAGGAAGTTATGCCGCGTCTGCGGGCCTGGGCTCCGAACAAACGCTGAGAAGAAGCTGGGCTACAAAGACGTTCAATGCAAATACTTTGCCCAAGAACTACACACGTTAACTTTCTTGTGCTACGAGCTGTATATTACCAGTTATATATAACTGCATAATACCAACTGGTGCAGATAACTTGTGTGTGTACGACACCCGTACTGTTTATCTATACATGTGTATCTTGTTATATGCTTAAAAACAGCCTGGCAAAGGGCATAACACTCATTCTGTATAAACACAATAAACACTGTATTCATTCTGGTAGAATATCTTTTTAACAAAGACTAGTAACAAAAGTACTGAGTCTTCTTAACATATAAGTATTTACCTCCTCGAAGGTGGCTGAAGACATACAACATAACCCTGGAGTCTGAAAGGACCTCTCGGGAGATCAGCAGCTCACTCCTTAAAGGGCATGGTGTGAGTTGCCTGATGCTGCCCTTCACAGCCAAGGATGGGGATGGTGGCTACACAGTAAAGCTCCTACCAGCTGTGGTCACCTAACTCATACCCAGAGTTGAGGCCAATACAAGGCGAAATGCTGAGAAAGGGTAAGTCATGCCAGCTCTAGATTTCCTACTAACAGAGGCAAGAAACATACATCTATTTCATTGTTGTTGTTTTTTTAGCGGCAGCGGCTTCACTGTTAACTCGGATCACTGCGAACAACTAATTTCTGTCTTATGCTTGCGCCGCCTGAGCCACTTCTTTCTTGATACATGTTGATGTAACTGTGCTTACGCTTTTCGTTTAAGTAATGGGGAATTCAAACTTGAGAATGGGCAAAACTGCTTTAGATCTGCTTTTTTTCAGTCAACCGGAAGTCATGTACTCGATTATGGCCAAGCATTTGAACATTAAAAGGGTCTTGTCATCACGGCTCTTGTTGGTTGTGCCAAGGCCTATACCTGGTACTTACCAATCTCTCAAAGTTGATGATGGTCGGAAAATGGTCGAATGATGGTCGGGAAAAAGCCTACGATGAGTTTCGTGACCTTCTTGGTAAAAAAAAGCTGGCTGATTGTTTTGCACTCGTTATCTTTAAAAACATAAATCATTTTCATAATGTGTAATGCCGCATGTAACAAATAAATGTTAATAACAGTGGAGAACATTTTTAAGATATTGTTTTCGGATTATGGAATTGAGAAAATCTCTTTACATTTGTCATCAACAAATTAAGATTGACATATCTTTTGACAGTTCATTTTGATAGTCATTAATTCTAATTGATGCCTCCCTTTATATTATCTAGTGAACACACTCTGTAAGGTAATGAGTAGTATAGTAGGAACACGCTGATATTATTTATTCAGGTGGAACAAGGTGGAGCAGGTCAGAGATCAGATATTAATTATTCTGGCGGAACAAGGTGGAGCAGGTCAGAGGTCAGATATCGGGGAAAAGGTAATTTCTTAGCTCTGGGTAGGGGTGAAACAGGGGTCAGGCCGATCTTTTGTCCCACCAAGGTAACCATGACAACTGACACGCCCCTCCACAATCGTGAGAGACATGCCCTTATTTGGCCTGGTTGTAAGTCTTTAAGTCATAAATCAGGCTTCAAGGGCCGTGAGCTGAGGAAGTGGTCGTCATATAACATTTCTGTTCGTGGTTGTTTTCAACCGACAAAGGGGAAGACCTACGCTACGAAGTTTGTGTCTGAAGAGCATCTTGGGTTTGGACTTCATTGTCTAGACAACTTCAGGTGTACTATCTGTTGCGCCTGCGGTGAAAATGGAAGATTTGACACTTCATCTGCTAATCTGGCTTCGATCGAGAAGTGTAATGTGCAAGTATCAGGAGATGAGGGAGAGGGGTAATTCCAAAGAAGCTAAATTTCAAAACAATGTTAGATCTTGCCAAGAAAGTATCTGAGTGAAAGGAATAAGACAAAGACATCGACTGAGAGGCTGCGAAAAACAGATGGCATTTTCTACCACTTATTTGACTATTCGCCTAAACTTTTGATTTCCCTTCATGGTGCTGAACGGACCCATAAAATACTCGGAGGAATTTACAGGAACAAAAATGTCTAACAATAAATCAGCAAGAAAATGGAACACGGCTTTATTAAGAGGACCAGACAATGACGTGAAAAAGTCAAACATAACGGCAAAGTACTGGAAGGCTATAGATAACAACCTGAAGAGCGGGAGGGAAAGGGTGACATCTCCATTTTACGAGGAGCTGCATGCCGTCCTGACTTTACCAAGCATCATACATCTAATAGTCCGGATACATATCTCGATCTGATTTGGGACACAAATAATCCTATCCGGATCAACCATCCTGTCCTAGACTACCTGTAAGGAAGTGCAGAGCAGAGTAGATCACACTATGCCTGGCTTTTCCTAACAAGGGGATCAAAAATATTAACGTAAGGATAACTTTATGTTAGTGATAACTATATGTCATGCAGATCTGTTTGTTTTAAATACTGACTTTCAATTAAAGTGTTCAATCTGCTGTATTGAATTGATATTTGCACTTTGCTCCCTTTCAAAACCTAATAGGCATGATAGGAAAGTCTCGGAGGACGAAATCTGGATCAAGATTTTGGGGGACCATGGTGGTGACACATTCAAGAATGCTCTCCAGGTCATGAACACCCGGTATCACATCGCAAAAGAATATATAGTCCTTTTCTTTGATATTTCGAGCCAAGGACACCAGGGAGAATACCATTACTGGAAATAGGCAATCCTCTGTAGTGATTAAAGAGTTGAAGAATACAGTATGCACGTAATGATTCCTTTCTTCGTCTTAGACATGTAGCACATAACTTATAACACTATCAAAAGAAAGTGTACTTTTATCTTGTATATTTCACTTCCTTATGCATACTAGTTACCCGATGGGCATGAGTCATCAGCCAGTTTGCAGCTCCAGACAATGCCCTACTGTCAAAGTGGTCAATTTTAGGAGCCTGTGGCCGGTACAAGTTATTTTTGCCTTGCCGCCGGCAAGGCTTTACGCCAGCTTTCTTCCTTGGACGGACGGACGGACCTGTTAACCTTGCTCTTCCAAAGACCCTTTCAAAGGCCCTTCCAAATCTCCTTTCTCATGGACAAGTTTGACGGCTTAGGCATACAACAGTACATCCCTGTTACATATTAAACCTTCATTTTACGTATTTGTTTCTGTTTGCGGTCGGTTCTAAAAGCATTTAATATTTGGTTACATTGAATGAATGAAGAGTTTGTATGGTAAAATTCCAAATCCATTTTAAGTCACATGAAATTAAGTGCATTATTTTGCAAAAAAAATTGCATTAGCTATTCATAAAGATGAAATTATTTCCGAATCAGGCTAATAAATTGTATGTGAATATATAAGTAGCCACGACGTCATCAAAACGTTGCAGATCGCATGAGAGACCTTCCGAGACCGCAGCAAAACGCTAACGTGAGTTTAGGAGAGCGCCAGCTCAAAACGTCACACGAGAAGTCGCAATAGATAATATTTAGGATCATTTTTTTTGTATTTCAAATATCAACCCTAGCCCTGCGGCAAGCAATAACTGTTTGTTTGCAATGCATATTCTATATGCGCCGCATTTCAGAACGCATGCCTAAGAAACTCCGGTGTGAGTCCACTCTTGCATGCAGGTTCGTGCGTACATTTCCTAGTCTTCATTCTACATCATTTCTTTCAAAGTTATCGCTAATTCAGAAATAAAATGTAACGCCTTGGAATATGTAAGATACTATTCTAGCTACTATAGATGTCAAACTTCTAGTTTTATCGTAGTGATTCCTAAAATAATCATTGTTCATCATCGATCTGACCTTGCCGTAGCTTAAGATCAGTTTTCTTTGTGTATAATTTGTCGGGCATTTTTGTTACCTGAGTGGTATTTCCTTGACATTGTAGGTTAACAAATTATTAAAAAAGTGTAATAAATGACGCTGGTTTGTCCGGCCGTGAACAAAATTTCATAAACACGAAAAGACGAAGTGAAACAAAACAGCCCCCCTCCCCTCCTTTTCGGACACGCAAGATAATTCTATTTTCACATGTTTGAGCACATTCGTGTCTTACATTCTTGCTTACCAACTAACGTTTGCCATCTTTAAGTGTCTTCTCAGGACTGTTTCTATCGTATTGCCTTCATTTTGGTCCCCGATTTTTAAAAGATTTATGCTGTCGGTAGAGGAGGGGAGCAGATCCTCTCTACAACAAATATTGAAGAATGCCATGTAATTGGCTACCCTTTATTCATGTCAAGGTCTATTTAAACCTCCATTGTCATATGTTTAGAAACCACTAGTATTCTATCAATTAAATATGCATATGCTCTTTCAGTTGGTTTTAATGTTGACACAAGAAATTGTTTTCCTTCTCTTTCAGTCTTCGATTGCAGATTTCTTCACAGCACAGACCAGAGCCGTGTTGAAGCCAAAGTGTACATTGAATGAAATACGCCATCAAGTAGACAAAGTCTAATCACTGCCACTTATTACCAATCCTTGCCATCGTGCAGACTGTGCTTTTGCACTCAATCTTCCAACCCCTGCCACCGTGCAGACTGTGCATTCGCACTCAATCCAACAACAAGTTCAACCCCTGCCACCGTGCAGACTGTGCATTCGCACTCAATCTAACTTACAAGTCCAACCCCTGCATCCGTGCTCTCGCACTCACCGTGCAAACTGCACTTACACACATAACTAAATAAGCTTCTGTCATTGAACAGACATCAAACATAAATAACTTGAATACGCACACTCGAAATCTACATACATTGTACATTTCTAAAGTATAAGTTACTGATTCAGCTTATCCATAATGTGTGAAGCTACACTGTCAGGAAACTACCACCAAGGGAACAACATTTTCAATGAAACTAGTAGAGGTAAACAATGTACTGCAAATTCTTTGATAGCTATCCTTTATCACTCTGCTAACAAACAAGCAACTTCCTGGACATCCACAGATCTTGATACTGTACTGTTTGAAGGTGATGCACTTTACAACCGCATAAAACCATCTCTACCGCCTACTGTATCTTACCTATCAGTTGATGATCTGCCGAATTATTGGCAGATTGGAAACAACACTTTGCACATAACAATCAAAGAGCAATATACAGGAGACGTGTTTAGCAGACAAGCATATTATCCCTACTACACATTGCAGACAGCCATAGAAGAAGCATTTGCTATATCTGACACATGTTTGCTCATAACAGCATCTGGATCAAGTGGTTCCACAGTAGCCTTACTGCATACTGGAAACAAATATTTTGTTTATGATTCACATGCCAGAAGTCGCACAACAGCAATGCCTGATGATAATGGCTCATCTGCTTTAAGTAGGCACATGACGATTACTAACCTTTGTCAATTCTTACAAACACTTAATTGGAAACCAAGTCTAACATGCAACTTTGAGCTTGTAGCAGTGCAATCAGAAAACATTGAATTGACAAGTGATGTAACGGAACTGGATGTACGCTATTTGACACTGACTGACAACAATGAGCCAATGGGATCACACAGCTTTCTACAGGCTCAGAAAGTTAACTCATTAGTACCACCATCTAAATCGGTACCGAATGAAGGCACCTTACAACCTCTAAACCTATCTTCTTTTTATACAAGGACCTCAAAGGGTCAACATAATTCTGTGAAACACAAATTGAGTGCAAAGAAACAAGACATGTTCATGTATCAACAAGTAAGTGACACAAAGCAAACAACTAACCAAAATGCAGACAGCTATGCAAACCAAAGAACACAGTACACACCCAACATAGCAACAGAAACAGCTGAACAAAATGCTGACAGAATTGCCAAGCAATGCACACATTTTACAACTAAGAAACCACAAACAACTGATAAAAAAGCAGACAGACTTGCTAAGCGAAGAGAATGCTACAAAGCCAGGAATCAAAGAGAAACAGCTGATAAAAAAGCAGACAGACTTGCTAAGCGAAGAGAATGCTACAAAGCCAGGAATCAAAGAGAAACAGCTGATAAAAAAGCAGACAGACTTGCTAAGCGAAGAGAATGCAACAAAGCCAGGAAACAAAGAGAGACAGCTGATAAAAAAGCAGACATACTTGCTAAGCGAAGAGAATGCTACAAAGCCAGGAAACAAAATGAAACATCTGACGAAAGGTTAAAAAAACTTGCAAAACAAAGATTAAACTACAGAAACAAAGCAGCAAATGAAACTTCTCAGCATAGAGCTGAACGTCTAAAGAAGTGCCGTGACTACAAAAGGAATGCAGCTGCTAAGAAGTATGTGAAAGAACATAGCACAGGTCACACTGAGCATAATAACGAAGAGTACAAGTCAGAGTTCCCAGCATTCCATTGCTACATACAGCAGCAACCAAAATACTATTGCATTCTGTGTAGAAAATTCTTATTTCATGAGCAAGTAAGAGCCTGCAACATTTCTGTAACAGATGCTATGAAGTATGCATATCAAAATAACTCTGATCAATGCCATCTGTGTTCAAAGTGTTCAACTGCTATGGAAAGACAAAACCCAATACCCAATGCTTGGACTAACAATATGGACCCAGGTGATATCCCACCATGTATAAAACAGCTTACTAGAATGGAGACAAGACTTGTCAGCCTGAAGTACACATTTGTAAAGCTGATTATCCTACCAGGTGGACAATATGGTGAACAAGGCCAAGCCATAAGTTTCTCTACCAACATTGAAACATCTTGCAATCTCTTACCACGCTGTCAAAACACATCAGGAATCGTAATAGTACATCCATCCGACACTAATGATAGAACACAAAGAAATGATCCACAGTACATTGTGCGATATACTCACATGCATGAAGCTCTAACATGGCTGATCACTAATAATCATCTTTACTCAGATGTAAACATAGCTTCTTTTGAAGATTGGAAGGAAACATCTTGCGAATTCCATTCAAATGTTGCCAACTATGGTGAAATCGATCAAGCAAATAGATCTTCTAATGTCACAGAGCTGTCTGCTTTTCCCTGCAACTACATCAATCCAAATATTTCCTTACAAGCTCTGTTACAGAGTGCAACAGACACTGTACCTGCAATATCACTCCCTCGTGAAACATCAGCACCACAAAGTATTTTTAAGGAGAAAGACCTTGAGGAACACTGCTTCCCTCAGTTGTATCCATATGGTTGTAATGGCTTCCAACAGACAAGAGAAATACCTATGACAGACTTACAGTACTTCCAGTCACGACTACTTAATATCAATGATAGCTGGAGGAAAAATATCCCTTGGCTCTTTTTTGCTTTTGAACTCATATGAAATCAAGAAACTGTACAGTCAGATATCAATTGTGTGTAGAATGCAAAAGCAAGGTAATGATACCTCACAATCTTCACCACAACCTCTGACAGCAGGTGATCTGCGTCAGCATATTCATGAAGATGTTGAAAGCACATCATACACTTTCATGAAGAACATCCGTGGAACAGCAGCATACTTTAAGGACCAACTGCTTAACCTACTAGCAAAAATCAACACAATTGGCCCACCAACTTGGTTTCTCACTGTGTCAGCAAATGACTTGAACTGGCCAGAGCTGTTTATGTCTCTCAATCCTGATCTGACATATGAGGAAGCTAAAGCTTTATCACAGCAAGACAAATGGAACCTGATGAGATCAGACCCTGTCATGTGTGCCATACACTTTAACCGACGCACTGATGCACTGCTACGCTTCATATTGAACAGTCCGCAACATCCTATTGGTGTGATTACAGACCACTGGATTCGTGTCGAGTTTCAATTAAGAGGTTCTCCTCACTTGCACTGTATGTTCTGGGTTGAGAATGCCCCCAACCTTGATACCATAGAAGGAAGGCAAAGAGCACCTGAATTCATCGACAAATATGTGTCCACACAGCTACCTAATGATGAAAACTCTCTCTTACATGAACTAGTGTCCAAATACCAACGGCATCATCACACAAGAACATGTGAGAAGGGACGAACAAAGTGTCGATTTCACTTCCCTCGAGAAGTGTCACAGACCACACGACTCAGGCTAGATGTTGATGCTAATCGCAGCGCACAATTTTATGTTACAAAACGAACACAACAGGACATCTGGATCAATGCATATAGCCCTACATTGCTCTTACATATGCAGTCTAACATGGACATACAAATGGTTGGGTCAAAGTATGGTGCTGCTTACTATGCATGTATGTACATCTCAAAAGCTGAGCCTGATAATCTTCAAACAGCTATCTATGCTGCTCTGTCACATCTACCACCTAACAGTACAAAAAGAGCACGTTTAGCCCAGATTGGTAACACTGTACTCAGCCACCGCCTAGTTGGAGGACAAGAAGTTGGCTACAGACTTGCAAACCTGCAACTCATACAATCATCGAGACAAACAGTGTCAATCAATGCCAAACCACCACACAAAAGAATGCGTCTGCTCAAACCCAAAGATGACCTCGACAAACTTGATGATTCATCATCTGACATTTTCACAAAGGGAACAGCTCAATACTATGCAATGAGACCACATGGTGATCCCTGGGATACAATGTCATTATTCACCTTTGCCGCAACATACTCCATTACATCCATTGAGCCATCAGAAGCTTCTCAAACTATCAAGTTACAACAATGTGACAGATGGATAAAAAAACGTCAAAAGCTTGCATGTGTTAGAAGTTCAAAACTATCCTCTGGAAATGGAGATGACTATTTCTATGGTCTCCTGTACATGTACTACCCATGGAGAAATGAAAACGACATCCTTGGTGAATATGCTTGTGCTCAAGATGCTTTCTCTGCTAAGAAGGATCAATTTGACAATAGTCTTGCACAGCATTTTCATTTCACATCAGATATAGAACAAGCTATCATGCAAGTACGCCTGCTGTCAGATGATCTAACATCTATTGCTACCACACTTGCCCCCAATGTGACTCACCAACAGTTGCAAAGTGAACATGACTTTAACACTGAAGGACTTCATCTTGATGCACAATGGACAGCACAAAATGCAGAACAAGCAGCGGCATCTGTTGCTCAAACTAATAGTATTGACATGATATCTTCAGAAAACCTCACAATGTTACATGATGATTCACTTGCATGGAATACTGTATCTCGCTACACAATGGCTGATGATGCATTCTTTGACGCACTCAATAACATGTCACATGACCAACAGCACGTGTTTAACACAGTGAAAGAACACTTTTTAGTGATGAACAGACACCAAGCAGACCGAGCCTCTCCAAAACCACAACCGTTGAGACTCTTCGTGACGGGAGGAGCAGGCTGTGGCAAAAGCTTTCTAATAAAAGTTTTGAATGAGTACTTGATCCGTACATCAAACTGCCCAACATCTCCTGTAATGCTCACTGCACCAACAGGTGTCGCTGCCTACAACATTGGTGGCTTCACAGTACATTCAGCTCTATCACTGCCTGTTGACCATAGCCGAAGAGGTAAAACCCAGTACCTACCACTCAGTGCCGAGAAACTGTCACAACTTCGACGCAAATTCAGCAATGTACACACAGTTTTTATTGATGAAATAAGCATGATCAGCAATGTCAGACTGGAACACATTCACCTCCGCCTATCAGAGATCAAAGATACTACAGCTGACCAACACAGCTACTTTGGGAACCTCAACATCATAGCTTTTGGTGATTTCTACCAGCTCAAACCGGTCTTCGGAAAATTCATATTCGAAGATTCACAAAACCAACAAGAACCTTTCACTCACTTGTGGAGATCACTATTCAAGCCATTATTCTTAACTGTCAATCACAGACAAAAAACTGACAAAGAGTTTACAGAACTCCTTAACAGAGTACGAGTTGGACTGCCAACCAATGCAGATATTGCCCTCCTTTCAACTTGCATCAAGAGCAGAGATTGAACAATCTGCCTTTTCCATGGCTCTTCACATTTTCCCAACAAGGAAAAAGGCCATAGAGCATAACATGCAAGAACTGCAAAGACTATATGCTCAAACAGATACTCAGATACATGTACTGACAGCAAGAGATGAAATGACGGATGGTCCTGTCAATGCAAACAACATACCTGAACAAGATCTAATATCAGAAGACACCAGTGAAACAGCAGGACTTCAGAAAGAACTTCGCCTTGCTAAAGGTTGTCGAGTCATGCTACTAAGAAACATTCTGAGCGAGGATGGACTTGTAAATGGTGCACAGGGTACAGTGGAGGACTTCCTATCACAAGACTCTGAAAATGACCAACAATACAACTCAAATGTACCAACTGTTACAGGAGTCTACGTCAAGTTTGACAATCCCAGGGTTGGTCAAATGTTACAAGACCCTACCAAGAACAATGCTATTCTTATCTCAGCAATCACAGCAACATTCTTTGCACGCTACAGCACTGTTTTCACCCGGACACAATTTCCACTCCAACTTTCTTACGCATCAACTTGCCACAAAGTACAAGGCCTATCATTGTCAAAAGTTGTACTTGATATAGGACCAAGTGTATTTAGCCCTGGAATGGTATATGTTGCTCTAAGCAGAGTTACCTCGCTTGAAGGTTTGGCCATACTAGAGTTTGAACCAAAGAGGATAACAGCATTTCAATCTGTCTTGAGAGAGATGACAAGATTGACTCAAAGTATTACACCAAGTCAACAACCAGACAGTACATGACAATGCTACTACATGTATTCCCATGACAGTAAACATAAATTACCTACTGAACAAATACAGAGCTTATTTACTCAATACCATAATTGCAACCATTGTCGACTGCACATTTAAAACATTTACATACCAATAAACTTTATACCTTCTGATCTGTTCAAATACCCACTATTGACTGGAGAATACCTGAAAATTTGCCATTAAAGTTTAAGACTGAAAAAGGCTGTGTTACCTTCAGCTATGATGCAATGAAATACAACTAGGTAATGCAGCATGGCAGACCGTTGTCGTCACTATGACCCACATCAACTAGTATGAAAACCCTTTTGTTTGTTATGAAAATTTACATCATGTCTGAATAGCCCTATACATACGAAGCCAAGCAAACTATGCATGTAGAGAATATTCAAACACTGCATTACTTTTTAGAATAGAATTGACACGATTTCACTTCAACCATTCTTTGCATTGTTTACAAATGTCATTTGTGTAAAGACAAACACACCTTCCTTACTTCATTGTGATTAGCACAAATGCATGCTGCTCTGATGAACTACATCAAATATTGCAATATACAAAGCTATACCATCTGATAAACAACACGTTTCACATAAGTTGTTCAATTCAAATTTGTCAGAAGACAATTAATTTATTTTTAACTAATTGTTCAATCTTACCATAGTACATATACCTGAACTGCAGTCATTCATATAGTACCCTCTCAAGTTACCACAGTACCTCAAATTGTGCATGCAGTACCCACTCAGCTCACCACAGTACATGGACTCCTGCTGTGCATGCAGTACCCACTCAGCTGACCGCAGTACCTGGACTTTAGCTGTGCATGCAGTACCCACTCAGCTCACCACAGTACCTAGACTCCTGCTGTGCATGCAGTACCCACTCAACTGACTGCAGTACCTGGACTCCTGCTGTGCATGCAGTACCCACTCAGCTGACCGCAGTACCTGGACTCTAGCTGTGTATGCAGTACCCACTCAGCTGACCACAGTACCTGGACTCCAGCCACGCATGCAGTACCCACTCAGCTGACCACAGTACCTGGACTCCAGCCATGCATGCAATACCCACTCAGCTGACCACAGTACCTGGACTCCAGCCACGCATGCAGTACCCACTCAGCTGACCACAGTACCTGGACTCCAGCCATGCATGCAATACCCACTCAGCTGACCACAGTACCTGGACTCCTGCCGTACATACATTACCCACTCAGCTGACCACAGTACCTGGACTCCAGCCATGCATGCAGTACCCACTCAGCTGACCACAGTACCTGGACTCCTGCTGTGCATGCGATACTAACTCAGCTGACCACAGTACCTGGACTCCTGCTGTGCATGCAGTACCCACTCAGCTGACCACAGTACCTGGACTCCAGCCATGTATGCAATACCCACTCAGCTGAACACAGTGCCTGGACTCCAGCCACGCCTGCAGTACCCACTCAGCTGACCACAGTACCTGGACTCCAGCCATGCATGCAGTACCCACTCAGCTGACCACAGTACCTGGACTCCTGCTGTGCATGCGGTACTAACTCAGCTGACCACAGTACCTGGACTCCTGCTGTGCATGCGGTACTCACTCAGATGACCACAGTACCTGGACTCCTGCCGTGTATGCGGTACTAACTCAGCTGGCCACAATACCTGGACTCCTGCTGTGCATGCAGTACCCACTCATCTGGCCACAATACCTGGACTCCTGCTGTGCATGCTGTACCCACTCATCTGGCCACAATACCTGGACGCCTGCTGTGCATGCTATACCCTCTCAGCTGACCAAAGTACCTGAACTCCTGCTAACCATACAGTACTCACTCAGCTGTCCTTTCATAGAAATGAAATAAATTAAAATTGTTACTGTATATCCTTGAAAGAATGTCTAATTATTTCATATTTATTAGTTGTCGAGGGTCAGAAAATGCAACGTCATATTTTAAGACACCTACATATATTTACAACAAGATTAACAGATCAATACAGGGCTTTGGCTACCATAATACGTATTTAGCAGACAAGCAAATTATCCCTACTGCACGCCAACGCACAGCATTTTGCCTTGCCGGGCTTGAAGTGCGAACCCACTTTTTCCTGACGATATTCCTACCACGCGGCAAGGCACAGCTTTTTTAAAAAGATTTCTTGTTTCTTCTCAATTCACGTTAGTACAAAGAATAGTCATCAATCATCTCCATCAGAAAAAATAATGAAGATGGAAGTTACATTGTAGTAATTTATCGAAGTCGGGCTTCATTATGTTGTTTCATAGGATTAAGGCGTTTTTTTTGTACTACAAGCACCTGTCAAAAGATGATATGGACGGACAACTAGTCGTTCTTAAGATGACCCTGAAGCGTTTAGATCAGCAATACAAGGACTACATGGAGCGGGGGAATGAAAGAGGCAAAAAGTAAAATTTTTCAATAACGTTATTGCTCCTGCGTTGTACGAGATACACATTGATCAGGTCAGTATATTTCAGTATTCTTCTGCAATAGAGTAGTACACACAAGCTCGCACACACAATCAAATAATCACCCAATTACGGTAGACATCAGTTATTAAGTTTCTAACATTATCAATATACATTAGCATAATGTCCAGATATTATGTTCAATAATAACAGAACATACGAATAAAGTAATGGACTAATAGTAAAACTATGCAGATATTATGTTTGATATCTTGTCACTAATATTGTAATCATAGTTACCGAATTTACATAACATAACATTACATGATATATTGTCTTGATGCAACAACGAGCCAGCCACCTCCCACCGAGCCACCAGGACCTGAATTAAGTATTGATTCATGATATCATAACTTTGAAGATAATTAGATCATGAATATCCTAGATCGTGAATCACGTTGGTTTGAACCGGGTGTGAAAAAGGCTATTAATAAACGGATTCACCACCCATCTCTCAAAGGAAGGAGGACTTAAAACTGTTTTCAAGTTAGTGATTGATTTATACATTTACAAATACATAAAAAATAATGAATTTTATCAGTTTTATAACAGGTTGTTTGAGCTCATACAACAGTCAACATCAAGGTTTTCCGTCAGTCACTAACAACATATTTGTACAAAAGTTGTGGATTTTTTTTCACATGGAAATCCAACAGCCCTGGTGTTAAACACTGTCTTTTTTCATTTATATGTATCTCTTAAAGCTTTCCGAGAAGATATTCCATTTCGTGACTTCCCTTTGCAGACTTACAACAAACCAACAGTTTTAGATTGGCATAGTCTTGGTGAAGGCTGGAACAAACGAGCTACCAGAGTACTCAACGTGTTTCAACACCCTACTTTTGTCAATGTGGTTGGCATATGACGAATTCCGAAATAGAATGTTAACAGCCGAGACCATGGTTACATAGGAGCTGACAAATCCCAGTGACAATTTTGGGGTATTATTGTCTGCACTTGTCCTGTAAATATGCATGAACTATGTATGCTGACAGCTTAAAGGCTGATATATATGGTATTGTAATCTCATGAAATACATTGTTGCAAAAAGTAAATGCTACTTTTAAAAGCTTATTGATTTGATCTTACATCGATATTTGGTAAATACTTCTATTAATGTTTTCTTTAATTAATGGTCACCAGGTAACAAGAAATGAAGGAGTAACTGGAATGAAAATATCCATTGGGTGATATATCTATGCTAATATGTATATCCATGTATAAGGAAAAAGCTGAAAGCCCTGAGTAAAACAAGTGGCTGCCTGGCATTGAAAGCATGGTTTTCCAGTATTATTAACCATTTGTATTGATCAGTAGTTTTCACACCACCTGGAAGTGGACAGCCTATTGAAGAGAATGGAGCTTAGTGTTGGATCATGTCCAAAACCGGCACACTTGGTTTACTGGCCAATTTCCAGCATGTGAACATCTGCTCCTGGAGGGTACAGTGCTACAGAAGCAAGGGTTACGATCGCGTAAGTATGAATGACTTGTTATGACGTGTTACTTACCAGTGTAATTTAAAGTTCATGACAAAATTTATTTCCATGTGATTTTTAGACATCAAATTTTAATTAAAAAGAACGAATGTATTGGCATCGTTTGTACATGAATTCCAGATACAAAGGTATCCAATAAGGTGGAAAAGCTGCTGTAAAGAAAGACTCCATACCTAAAACGAGGATAAGTTTATCCTGAGCAACAATGTCATTTTGATGGAACCCAGCTGGAGGCTGCTGCGCCCCAAAACTACAGCCGTTCCATAGTATACGGTTGAAAACCACCTCTCTCATTGACTGAAAGGGCTTCAGAATACTCCGAGCAAACCAAACGAAAATGTCAATTGTAATAATGCGGACTGAACGCACCACATTCTATATTTAAGCTGAGTGTTGAGTAGGGGACTTCTTAAGTTATTTAGGAAGGCACAGAGAATGCTGATACTGGTGGAGCAGCCGGAGATATATCTGCTTGCAACATGCAAATCTAGCGTCACTGACCAATTCAAGTATGCACTATTTGTAACTTATAGGCACAATAAGGAGTGTTTACGTTTTATTCGGGCCATTGTTTTACTGCAAGTGTGTAAATATAGAATAAACCCGTGTTCATCCCATCTCATCTCCAATCCAGCCCCTGATGCACCTGTTGGAGTCACTGATCAACTCCCGGAGGCGCTGCAAAGCAACATCCTGCCAATATGACGTCACCCGGTTTGTCCAGGTCCATCAGCTTCACCAGCTTCACTATGTGATGAGCTTGAAAATACCGACAGTCCTGAGTTTTTGCATGCTTAATAGAACCAACGAGCTACCAGAGTACTCAACGTGTTGCAACAGTCCAACACCCCACTCTTTCCAATGGGGTTGGCGTATGCGATTTACGAAGAAGAATGTAATAGCAGTACCATTGGTTATATAGACCTTGAAAAATCCCAGTAAAAGTTCTGGGGTGCTATCGTCTGCACATTACCTATAGTACCGGATGAACTGAGGATAAGTTATCCTCACTGAGAAACCATACTATTTGGATGGTAACCAGGTCGAACCATTGCCGTCCATAGTATAAGGTCGAAAGAGACGTGTTTCGTTGACTTAAAGAAAACTGCAAGAGCTATAGAATACTCCACAACAAATCAACTTTTACATAATTGTAAAAATATGGACTTAACGTTCAACATTCAGAATTTAAGCTGAGTGTTGAGTAGAGGATTAGTCAAGTTGTTTAAAAAAGCAAAGAGAATGCTGATACTGTTGCATAATGTTATTTTTGATAGTTCACGTTCATTAGGACTGAGCGTTTTTGCACATGACTGGGGAATCCGCATGGCATCAGCGGCAGTTTTGGAAATATATTGGGTGCATACAGAAGGTGATACCAGTCGTGGTTGCCAGATGGGGGTATCCGTCTGGAAATTGAATGAATCAAACAATAACCGTTATGTAGCCTGTACAGCCCTGTTGCGTTAATTGGCGCTCCTTCCCTACGTGCATTTATTTTTGAGTAGGGGGTGTCTTTAGAGGAGGTCTTATATTCCCTACAGCATGACATAAGAGACGAGGCAGAGGAAGCTAAGAAGCATAAGGACATAACAAAACTAGGGCGCATAGAGAAGACTAAGAAGTGATGATGTGCAGAAGCAGAAAGAAAAGAAAAAAAATTAAAATTGTGAGAAGGGGAGGAAGAGATTATTCTACTAATGCCGGAGACAAAGAATTAAGCCACATGGATAATAAAAGGAACTCAGAACAGAGAACAATTAAATTTTGGGATACTAAAATGTGCGGTTCAATAAGACAATAATCAAATGCAAAACCTCTCTGGGTTATCCACACGGACAGATGAAGTTGCTCTGTCAACTGTTTTGATTTTCGTACAGTTATGGCGGGAAGTAATCTGTCCATCATCTAAAAGCAGTATTCTGATTGGTTCTATCAAAAACGCAATATCTGACACACAGTGATATGGATGCAAACTAGAAGTCTGGTGGCATTTAGGTTTCCGAGGCTAGTAGTTACCGCAGCATCTATGTATTGTTTTCACAAAAATATGATTGTTATCCACTCTAACAAATTTTATTTCATTTTGTTGTGTAACAGTTTTCTTATTGTTCAAACTCAGAGGTATTTTGATGTGGCCTAACCAGATTCCTATTCGTGTGAACACCTGTAATCCGATATGATTTTGAGACATGTCAAGAAATAACAACAAGAAATGACCAAGCTTTATAATGTGGTCTGTCTCTGTAATTGTGACACCTTCCCCCCAAAATGTCTCATTTACGTATAACGTGTTACATACCTTCTCCTGGAACCTGGCAGTGTTATCGTGTGTGTAATGTTATGCGTTTTTGTGTTGTGCTTTATGCGCCTTTCATAACAACCGCCACTGGTGGCAGGGGTAGCATCTATTCTGTTTATACCTTTGAATGGGTTCCAGTGATTTCCAGTTCTTCCCGGGCAGGTACACGTCCATTAAACCTGGCGCGGGCAGGCAGTGGGGAGGGTTTTCCGGAGTCAGCGTGTGGATACCGTTAAACCCTGCGTTTTCCTGCACAGTCGTCTGTGCGGTGATTCCCAGGCATCGCACAGCCCGCGTGTTACCACGCCGGGTAGATAACAATAAGCTTTAGTTCACGCATTGATCCCCACTCTGTGAAATATACGTAAGGAAATTATAGGATTGTATTCTAAAACTGTTCAACAGTTTTACCAGAAACAACTTATTAATTTCTATAAGAAATGTAACTATGAGATGATTTATGCATATCCGTGAATTAATGTATGTAGAACTAGGGAATCTATATAACGTTACACAACAGAAATGCTTTTTGCATACCTAGGAGATACCTAGGGATTACTACATAGTTAACTAATATGCATGCCTAAGATACTTTGTAATTCACTATTATAGTGAAGTACAAAGTATCTTAGGCATGCATATTAGTTAACTGTTATTTTATGCATGTATGAACCTGGCTAATTTACCATACGCAGCGACATCATAGACATCTTTTCCTGAAGGCTGATCCCTGACCGCACCCTCAGTTCATCATGCTGTAGGAATATACGTATGCTTGTCAGAATCTAAGCGTAAATTGTCCACAGAGTTCACATTGTTTTGCCTTGTGCAGAAACTTGATAAAGAACAGTAAGGAAACAGCAAGTAAATTTTATGGATGATATCCTAGCCATAATGCAATAATAATGAGATGGCATGAAAAAACAAAAACAATATAGATAAAACAAAAAAGATGGCTGAATTTTTAACATAGACACCATAAATGTAACAAGATTCAAAGTGACAAAATATTGGTTGCACTTTTACATCTACCCAACAAGTTTCAATAGAATAGAATTTAGTTCAATATATGTATGTGATGGCCCGCATCAGCATCATTTGAACTATGTAGTAAAAAAAGACAGAAGAATGAATAGCTTATCTTTAAACACAGTAGCCGGGCTGGTCTGGTACCATTTTCTGTGTGTCTAAATCCCTTTTCTGTGCATCTGAATCTTCTGTACTAATGTACACCTTTTTTCAGTCGGAATATAAATAAAGCCCACAGACAACGTCCACGAGACGTCAAAAAAGTGCGTCAGTAGAGATGGATCTAGACATGCAGATAAACCCACAAAACTTTGTTTGGTACTCCCTCCCACTGGTGAATGAACTTGGGAATGTACTTATTTCATGGTGGTCATAGCAATGTTTATTTACTTACTGTAATTGCGAGCAGCACCATTCTGTCTACATTATGTGGAGCCAAATGCCTCACCCCCGTGGCGATCCTTGCTTTCCTTATGAAGAACTATAGGTACGACAATTATGCTATTGATACATTCAGTCTAATGTTGCTTGCCAAAACAAAAAGCATCATTCAAACTTCTTTCGGATGACAGTTTAGTGGACCTGTATACAGACCAACACATTCAGATGTAGATAGAAGATGAAACCGTAGGAGTCGACCCACCTTGATTTGGTCGATGGTAATACGACTCGCCACAGCTTCTTCCATCAAAGCTCTGAGCCTGGGGCAGTCGGGGTTGATTTCCCTTTGCCCCAGTCCTCCCTTAGCTTTTCAGATTGGTCAACAATTAACATCTCGCAGCCTAATGCAAAAATATAGTCACCTGCATCGAATGTTCCGAAAAATAGTTTCATCAGGTTTGTTATTCGTGTCCAAATCAGATTCAGTGATATATTCTATCTACACCAGGGTTTACCTCGTCATCATGCTGCAAAAATGAACACAGAAATGCTTGTCAGAATCTAGGTGTGGATTGTCGACAGAGTTCACAATCTTGTGCCTGTGCATAATGCAAAAATAATGAAAAAAAAGATAGATGTGGTCACAGCAATGTCTATTTACTTACGGTTAGTGCGAGCAGCACCAGTTTTTCCTGATCCTGAGACTTCCACCTGCTTATGCCCGTGGACGATCTTGCTCTCCGAAAGACGTACTATAGGTATGACATTTATACTATCGATACATTCAGCTTGATGTTGCTTGTTAAAACAAAAAGCATCATTTAAGCTAAGTCATTCAACCTAATTTCGGATATCATTTTAGTGGACCTGTATACAAAACAAAAAAAGGCACTGAATACCATTACACATGAAGAGGTAGACAGAAGATGTGTTAAAATGACACCGTAGAAGGCGACCCACCTTAATCTGGTCCATTGAGAAACCTACCCTGACTGCCTCATCCACCAAAGCTGCCAGCCTGGGACAGTTGTAGTTGATCTTCATGTGGCCCCTGTTCCACAGCTTCTCCCATTGTTCAAAGTTAACATCTCGCAGTCTACTAGAGGCAAAAATAGAAGGTTCATACCAGATAAAGACGCAGAGAAATTCCTGTGTTTGAAATATTTCTATAAATATCTAAATAATATATAAATGAATCTTATTATTTATCACACAGAAGCTAAATGATGGATTGGTCCTCATGTGTGTTTGATTATTGTAGCCTTTGCGTCTAATGTGTTGTTACTACTATTATTGTGTGCATGTGTGAGACGCTCTGTTTCCAGTTCCTAAATTATGCTGGCATATCCAGCCCTCCTGGTGCATATTGTCAGGTCAGAATCTGTGCTATTTGTTCATCTGAAGTGGCAGGCTTCCGATTGTGTTGCTTTAGTGGCTGGACAGACGGCTCGGAGCTTCGTCTTTTTATTCTTAATCGTTTTCCAGAACTTCTGAGGATTGTTTGGATTCGTGTCTTTGAGTTGTTCGTTCCAGTTAGCGTTACGTGCCTCTTCCCCATCCTATTTTAAGTTTTATTTCTCCTTGAAATTTGTAGGGTCTCTCCTTCTAAACTTCCTCTGAGTTGTTTTTGTAATTTTCATCTGCACATCCAGGGCTTTGCTCCAATACCATTTGCTATGTTGTGTCACTGTCTTATTTAGGATGATTTCTGCTGCAAATACCATTAATCTATCTCTTTAAAGATTTCTTCTGTATGGTTGTCTTAATTGTTGACCAGTTGTTTTTTTTCAACCCACTTATGGAAGACTGTATCTGTCCTCTTTTCCCATTCCTGCTAGTCTACCGTTCGTAGATTCCGCCGTTTCTGTTTCTCTACCTTCTCTTATTCTCAATTGTCATGGTGATATGGTTGTGGTCCGTTTGCACTTGAACCGAGGGGCAGCTCTTCAGCTGTTTGTGTGTTTATCATGGGAAGATTATAGATACTGTTCTCTCTCGTGGGAGTGTTGTTGTTTGTTATTTGCAATAAACATATTATTATTTGTAGTTTGCTCTTTTCCATCGTGTTGCTCAGGATTTGGCCCAAGTCGTTGTCCTCCTTTTTTTATCTCCAAAGGATGTATGTCTGGCATTCGTCGCATAGTACACGGTGCTTCTTCGCAGTCTTCAGTTTTTCGTAAGTCATCTACAGTAATGGCCCATTCAGTTTTTCGTAAGTCATTCACAATGCAGTCAGTCGTATTGTCTGCACCTATATCCTTTACTACTACCGTCACGTCTGATGCAGTCACAGTCTGTACATTGTCTGTCTGTCAACAACAAGGTCAGACAAGAGTAAAAATAATGTTAACTAAGAAGCACAAGCTCTTTTTTATTCTCCTTTATACTCCAGATTTTTATTACATTAGTTCACTTGAGGTGTTAGAGTTAGATTTAGAGTTAGACTTGCAGTCTAACAAATGTACTTAGGGGTGAACGTTTCAAGAAAAGAATGTGAAAGATCTGATAAAGGTGATGTTTTCTATAGCTTTCTGGCCAAACTGAAAATGTACTTGCATAAGGTACAATCCATTTTGCAGCTGAAAGGAAATGCATTGCTAACTAAAATGTCAAAGCCTATTGCTGTCAAGTAGTAGATATGAAGTAAACTGTGTCTTGAAATGACTATTCGAATCACTGCCTCCTTTCAAAACTATCACCCTTTTGTTGCATAATAACAATGTTTAATTTTTTCCAAAAATTGTCATTTATGCCTTATTCCTTATACCATGATATTCTTTACTTTCCAGTATTTTTGCATTATTTCGGTGGATGAGGAATATATGTGCCAGTCTTACCATCTAACATAGGATTCTAAATAGATAATGGTAAATTCTTCAGATTAGCAATATTATCTAAAACAAATCCGACAATTTGTCTCTTTATTCTGTTGGCAAAGCTAGTTTCCAAAGCATACAATATGGGGGTTTTGGTATTCCGGTGACAAAACGAGGACAAATAAGAAATTTTAGTCTAGAAAACTTGCAATAGACCTAAATAAACACCGGCCATCACTATAAATTTTGACTTGAATAAAACAATCAGTAAAACGGGTTCTTTAATGATAAAGGCTTAGCCCGAACTGACATAACAGAAGTGCCAACTGATTCGCCGAATACTTTAAAGACAGAGCGTGCCACCGTCTTCCAGCAGCGGCGTAATGTTTCAGTCAGACCATGGCTGCCTCGCATCAGATGTTGAAAGTTTGCTGAAAGGGATGGCTGGCACATCATCCTCGGGGCCAGAGGCCGAACTCTCCAAAACAAAGCTCAGGTCTGGCCCCCTACAGACAGATAATAAAGGTTATGGATATTACTTCTTTGCTATTAAATTTTGACTGACCAGTACATTGAGAGCAATAGCTCTGAATAATGTACTAAGTATCTACACTCACAGGTGGGTGTAACTCATTCGTTTTCTAATGTTGACCATTAGTCTCCTGCTTCCTTACAACAACAAAAAATGGGCGCAACAGCACTTTTCGAATCGTTCGTAATTGTCGTTCGTAATGTCGTTCACAATATAGTCAGTCATGATGTCGCCTACTACTACTACTACTCTCATGCCTGATAGAGTTGTTAGAGTAGTAATAGAAGGAGACACGAATACACACGTCTGAGTTGTATTATCGGGATGGATAATGTTATCAACACAACCGGTGGATTTAAAAAGACTGTGGGAGCAGACGATTGTGGATATGGTAGCGGAAAAAAAAAACGACGCGTTTGGATTGAATTCATCACGCGGGAAACAGAGCAAAGGGGATAGTAGGGGCAGATGGGGTGGAGTCGGAAGGGACGGGGTCTTCGACTGTGTTCATCATGTGGGATACTCAGGAATAGGCAAATACGGCAAGGGGAGGACAGTATATTATAGATGACTTATTAACCTGCATTGTCTCACTGGCACATCCTTAACTTCCTTAGTGAATCCAAACATGCCAGTTACAATGAGTTTTTGGCGTTAAAGACTATAACTACCTTCTTTGTTTTGCATAATATTTTATTCAATTTCCTACCCCTTCCTTCTGTTATGCCTTTTCGGGAGAATCATTTCCTTTGGCCAGGCATAAAACCACAATTTGTACACATACATGTTAACTTCATGATTTGCAAATGAATTTGTACAGTCTTCCAGGTAACTAGATCTTACACTAACTTCATCTTTTCAACGAACTATGCAGAGTACTATTCTGAGGTGTAATTTAACCCTCAAGCACCCTCAGGCAAAGAGTTGTCAACAAAACATTTCTGGCGTGCACAGACCTGTTTGGGATAGATATTTGATACAACATGCTTGTCATCGCATGTAGCCAAATCAAGGCAGTACATTCGAAACAAGAATAGGGGCAGACGGGAAATGGTCTTAGAAGGTCAAAATGAAATAACATTGTCGTATATATTCTGTTATGTCTTTGTCGAAAAATCTGTACGTCGAAATGTTATTTGTACCGACGGTCTCCAGATAAGTACATCACAGCAAACTCAACGATACCTAACAAAATATTTACCAAACTCAAATGGCACTCCTACTAGATGACTAAATCTTCTTAGCAGTACGGACACAAAGTTCCGACCCGATAAAAAGTCAGGAAAGTAATAAAAAAAACATTTAAGGGGCGAAAAACATGTCCGACCTGGGCACTGAAGCAACTTTTTGTAACGTTAAAAATTAGTCCTCTGCTGCCTTTCAACAACAAAAGAAAGGGCGCATCAGGACTTCTGGGATTGCTCGGAGACATGACCGAATGTTTTTCTGCGCGATGTCATGTGTCGTCTACAGTAATGTCGCAGGTGCGGAGTTGCATATGTCGTGTTTGTAGTAATGACACATTCAGTTGTTCATGAGTCATCCACAATGCATGTCACTTGTATTGTTTGCTCCTGTGTCATCTTGTCCGCATCGCGGACAATATACTTTGTTCTTGTCTCCGCCTGAATTTCCAGCCTTTTTTTCTCGAATTCGTCGAAAAAAGTAAATATAGCGTGGCTTGGAGGCCTTGGTCCCGCAGTTGCCAGCTGTCGACGGGCAGCTATGATTGATATTCACGTGACAAGACAACCACCGTGTTACGTCACGTGTCACCCGTCACGCGGGCATTTAACCTTACTAGCTTTCCGATCTACCAGCCACATCTTCTGCTACTGTCACGTCTGAAACAGTCACAGTCTGACCATTGCCCGTCCGTGTCTTGTACTCTTTGTCCTCTTTATGCCCCTCCGATCTTTTTCATTCTCTGCCTCTTCCTGGTGAAAGGGAGAAGGCAAGAGAGTAAAGATAATGTTAAATAACTAAAGCAAGTAAACTGAGCCCATTTGAGGAATCATTATTTTAAAATAAACTACTCTGAATGTCTCAAGTGATACTAATTTACCAAACGAGCAACCATCATTTAGTTCAGTTACTTTTCATAGTAAACATTGCCTATGACATTTATGCTGTATGTTTTTATAGCGCATGTTTACATTAAAGACACTAAGATTGGTTGTTCTTAGTAGCCACCAAAATTTTGGTGTGTTGTTATTTAATCTATGTAACCAATATTTACCTGCCTCTGTAAGTTTGATTGTAGAAGCTTATTAGAAATGACTTTACTCTACTTCACTCATACTATTTTCTTTGTCTGATAAGCACCCACCTCTACAGAGAACAGAAAAGAACAAAAAAGAACAGATTTATAATTAGCAATACATACATCAGGAAACAGGTTGCCAGCATCTGCTAGAGCATACACCTCCGAGTGCTTAAAAACTCTCGTACCATGCACACTTTCTGGCCAACCCATATAGATGTTAGTAAAGCTGTTGGTAGAAACATATTGCAATATTAGACAAATGAAAATAATTCGAGTTTATTCAACTAGAGTTAGTTAATACAGTGATGAGTTTATAGTCACCGTCATTACAATTTTAAAATCCATTCCTACTATGGCTTAAGAAATCTTAAATTTACGCTATGCAGACCATGGGAGCTTAAGGTGCCCGCACCAACTTAGACTATTCAAGTCCACCTATAATTTGAAACAGTACCTGAGTATTGACAATATTCGTCAAAAAGTATGAACCAGTCCCAAAAAAGAAAATACGTTGAAACCGGAAGACATAACTCGAAATCTAGGTACACTAGTAGATTATCAGTATTTTGTTGTAGTATTTAGATTATACAACAAAGAGAGAAATGAAATTTATAGACTAATAGCATCTTTGTTTCTCTAATTCACGAAATTGTTGGTGATGCAGATAAAGAGAGGTTGACATAAATATAAAGAAGACAAACCTACATAGTACCTTCCTGTGTTCTTGCCTTGTCTCTTAGCACATTTTCATTATGATCAAGCACAGCAAGCTGAAGTCTCGCCTTCATACTCTGATAAAAATAAGTGCTGTCTCTTAGGTGTATACTTCAGGAGCATGGAATGATACACCTCCAAACTCCCCGCATAACAAAAACGACGTAAGTTCGGTTATAGTAGTAAAAGACGAAGAAACACATCTATATCTGAATTGTAGGACAACAAAACATAACTTTTTTTTAAACACCTACATTCAGTTTTTCTTGAGTCGTTGACAATGCCGTCAGTTTTGATGTCACCTGTGTCGTCCACTACTACCGTCACATCTGATGCTGTAACAGTTAGAGTAGTAACCGTAGTACATCTAGCAAGTGACAAATTGTAGCCCCCGAATGAGTAGTGGTTGCAAGTTGTTTGAGCCCGGCTTGCCAAGAGATCTTTATGAGTACTGATTGAATTTTTTTCACCAATGAACGTGTTTTTCACCAAGGAACTAAAAGACGTGTTTACACCTCCAAGGTGTGGCATATTTGCACATGTCATAGTTTTTCTACAGGAAAACTTTGTTTCCTTACTTGCCTGCGGATAGCCAGACTCAACGTCGGAATTGGATGTGCTTAAAGAAGGAAACATATCAGAAAAAGAAAATTGCAAATTTGTTATAGGCAGAGTTTTTTTTTCTATTTAGAAAATTCTGACCAAACAGCTAATACACTTTTTTTCAGGAAAATCAAAAGGTATAATATGTCTAGCTGATGCAAGAAAAGAGTTGCTAACCAACGGATCGCAGTGTCGAGTCCACTGCCTTTGTTTGAATGGAATAATAAGTACAAAGGAAAACTTTCTTGAAACGGCCCTCTGGAATAACAGCTCCCATATTTAGTTTTTCACCCTTCAGTTGCATAACTGTACCGTTGGTTTCTTCCAAGAAAGACAAAGCAAGAATTTCAGTAGTTCCTGCATATTCCTTACTTTCTAGTACATGTTGAAACCTTTCAAAAAAAGAAATTATGTACCTTTCTTTCCCTCTAACAGAGCAGTCTTAATTGAAGATGGGGATGTTTTAAGAACTGCAATCAAAAATTCTAGTTTCAATTGAATGCAGTATAGGATTTTAGCAATTCCATTGTCAAAGCGAGGACAAGCAATTAATCTGTAATTAACAAAACTGCCCTGAAAACGCTGTTCATCACCATCTTAACAACACTAAAACGATCTAAATAAGATGTATTTTTCAGTGTTGAAGGCTTGGGTTGTGTTGACATAAGTGCCATGTCAGCTTCTAGATTCATTTGGCCTTACAATAGCATGGAAACTTGCCACATGTATATGTTGTCTATGGGAACAATACAAAAGCTATCTTTGACAAAGGAGTCAAGTAGTCCTTTATCCTATAAAACACATATTCTACACTCATCAGTTCAGGAGAATTAGAGCAAGAATTAAAAAAAAATCGTGTTATTGTAATGTAAAAGGGTATTGACACTACTACTCAATTTGAAACAATAAAAAGGAAACAAAACAGTGCTTAAGTGCAATTTTTCCTGTAGCAGCCAGATCTCATAGATATTCTTATAAAAATGCCAGTGTAGTGTCTTTTCGTGGCCATACACTTTAATTTCATCATTGCTGACCATGCCGTAAAGTGGTTTATAAACGTATTCCTACCTAATTGTTTTGCATTTTTTTTCTTAATTAATGGTTTTCTATTGCCTTCCTTCAGTTCTGCCATTCGAGGGGGAATCCTTTCCCGTGGCCATGCCTAAAACAACAACTGTCACAAATGTTAACTTCATAATTTAGCTTTTAGAAAATTGTTTATTTACAAACCCAACAAACAACAGTAAATGACAATTACTCCTGGTCATTAAGCATGGGGACTAATAACAATGTATGTCGAAGTTTATTTTTACGAATCTGTTGGACGACTTAATCAGGCCCAATAAATGGACATGACGCAACATTACGAACAAGATCGACAACGTGAGCCCCTAGATGCGAATAGATAGAAAAAAAAATACATGATTGTGTACTTGCCTTGAGCATGGTGTTTACGTGGTGCTGTTCACGTGGTGTTCACGTGGTTCTCTATGAAACATTTGGAATAGAAAGCTTGTCCCTCTTAGTATCAGCTCAAGCTGACTCGTCAGAAGGCCTTGTCCCGTCCTCACTGATGCTCCCTCTTTATGTTTGCCCACTTTTGCCGCCCGAATGAATAGGAAAGATGTGAATGTTACATATGTAAGAGTCAAGAGTGATGCAGAATGCCTCCTCGGATGCATCCCCTCTCTTCTTTTAGGTATTCCAAACGGAGGCTGTTAACTACCATTTATCTCATATCTGAAAGAAGAAAAAAAGCAAACAAAATAGATTGTTTTACATTGTATAACATGACGAGGGCAATTATATTTGTTGATAGACAGATTGTTCGACAGAAATGCTAAAAAGAAAATGTAACATAATGTAAGAAAACATAAGTTACTGATATGCCGTTTTCTACATCTATGTTACATATCGACTGTATGAGTACTTCTTAAAGCTAAGCTGATCTGAGGAAAGTTGTCCCTCTTAGTGTAGCCACATACTTGACAGCTTCGATCCAGAAGGTTGTATCCTTTACTTGTGGCATTGCAAGAACGTTCTTGGTCCCATACCTTTGAGGGAATGAATATAAACTCGACAAGTGCTCTGGTCTCCTCCAGCGACCAGGCCCAACGTTACCGCTTCACGTCTTTCCCCGTGGCCGAAGAGAGCGCATTGTAGTAGAATGATGACAGTCCACGGCGGTCTCAAGTTTGGTCTGACCGCGCGCGATCAACGATTTCTGTAGCTTGTCATCCTCATAGGGGAAAATATGGAAACTTATCAATTCGTTTTTCTGTTGATGTTCTAACAGACAAAACATACCGGCATGGCTCCCTTGAAACTACCTCGTTTCGACAGGAAGCGCGCGATTGAACGTTGACACAAGTAAACGCGCTTATGAAATCTCCACAGTAGCGTTATCGGAAAAACGCCGGCCGGTTTGTTGTGAAACACGATATACCATGTTCTCTCCCCAGTCATCCATTAGGTGACAATACAAAGTTGTTGTTTTTTTTTGTTATAATAAAATGGCATACGCAAATAACACTTTTAATAAACATGCAAACGTCTCTTTTTCTTGCCCTATTTCTATATTTGTGATTGTGTATGTGTGCATGTGTTTATAAAGTGTATAGATACGGGTAAACATTATTCAAATACGCGTCTGGGAGTAAATCTCCGTTTTAGCCAGTTGTAAAGATTGGGTTGCATTTAAGCTGCCTTGCCATATCATTGTGATCGATAATAATACACTGGTACAGTACTACAATCCCATTGGATTTGCTATAAGTTACTCTATCTTTGAAGTGTTATTTTCTCGCGACGGCGAAGAAACGTGAAGAGTCATGCACATGGAGCAATGACCGGAAAAACAGTATACATGTAAACAATGCACACAACTGGTCCCGGATTGCGTAAAAGCTCGGTTGCTCATAATTCAGTGCTGAAATGTAACGGATAAATTATAACGGCTTTTAGTTCTGGGAAATATTATTTTTTCTGTTGTTCTTAAAAAACCCTTCTGATGTAAACAAAGTAATCTTAATAAGCTTAACAGACATTAGGAGTGAAGACACGTAACTTTTGGGCATGCCCAATCAGGGTAAAATCACACGTCTCCATTGATTTCATAATTTTACCCTCATACGAGGGTATAAGTAAATTCTGATAATTAGTTCAAGTGAAAATGAGTTTAAGAAATGAAGGAACGGTATATTGATGGAATGTACAGAATGAATCAATAGAAAGAAATATTTCTTGCAGAGAAAAACACAAAAACTACTGTATGTATGTGTTTATGCGACAGACTAATGTGCATAATGAATAAATTAGTTGCTTTTCAAATACTATTTTCTTATTAAATAACATAATTAAGATATTGCTATTATTGAACCATCAAATTATTGTTTAGAAATTGGCAAGAGAAATCTTTTTTTTTCATAAGAACCTGTAACAGTAACTATATATGTATTTATATAGACATTATAACAACCCGCTGTCGTAACACACCGCATTTGACTATATTACGGTGCGGCAGCAGCTGGTAATATTACACTGAAAGACCTGTCAATTAAACTTTTGCTCATCTAGCTGCAAATATCCCTTAATTAAAGTACCCAGTGAATATTACTCTACTGCTGTTAGTGATAAAACCTTTTACTCCACGTAGTGCTATGAAAATGCGTATTTTTCCGCAAATTAAACCTTATTATGTAAACAAAATAACAAGCTGAACAGATATTGAGAGTGATCAAGCGTAACTTGTGGGCATGCTCAGTCATTGTAAAATCACACGTTTGCATCTGTTGAATATTTTTAAACATTACCGTCCATGTATCTAGACCTGCTTTTCATCAGTAAACCAGTATAGCATTTATTTACAGTTTGTAGAAAGGAAACAAAAAAAGAACAAAAAGCCCAAATATTGATTTCTTTCGAAACAGTATCTGCCCGTCGTCGTAACCCATCACATTTGCCGGCACGGGCCCCGGCAGCAACTGGTTATATTACACTGAACTACCTGTCAACTAAACTTTTTCACATCTAGCTGCAATTGGTCTTTAATTAAAATCACCCTGCGAAGATGCCTCTACTGATAGCAACATTCACTTCACTATGGTTCTGTGAACATACTTTTTTTAACACATTAATTCTTATTGTATAAACAAATAACTTTTGACTGACACAACAGACACAGCTTGTAGGCATGTTCAGTCAGGGTAAAATCATAAATGGCTTGTAAAATTAAATTTTGAATATGCCGCCACATTATGGACCAGTCTATGAAATAACAAAAACAAAGCCGATAAACTAAAAGGGTACAGAGTAAGGCTGAAAAAAAAAAGAATGAACAAACGACTACGGCAGAGATGATAATGTTGCCAAAATTAACTCTGGTACTATAAAGGCATTTGTAATTTTAGTCCTTTAAGAGCTGGTATTAGATACTTATCATTCGGTACGTCTAACAGTTTATTGGTTATTTTGTAAATCATGCGAAGTATTGCATTTTTTTTTCTTTTAACTTCACGCGTCATCCACTGCAGGCCTGTTTTAATTTTGGCAACACTAGCATGATTCTGTACCATTTCCAGTCTATCTTTGTCTTTCCTTGTATACGGGTTCCATACTGTTCTTACATGTGACGTGAGATTTTTATCCCGACTGGGCATGCCCACAAATTAACTTTTATCACTCACAATTTCTGCGTGGCTCTATTTGTTATTTATTCATTTTTTTTAGGATTCTCAGAATGCAGTGGAAGGTATGGCTGTGTTTCTTGGTAAAAGACGCCTTTTCGGGTCCTTCACATTCCAAGACCACCCTTCGGCCCTGTTTTTAATGTAACAAACAACCAGGAACAAAGTGTCTCCAGTATTTTACTGAAGTCAAAAGACTAAATTTGTATTTATTCAAAAACTATTTCTTTTCATCTTCGATTGTGTACCTATAGCTAAAAATATGATTGCGTAGGCTGGACTGGCTATAAGTGGGTAGGTACTGTAGCTGTTGTCACTCTGCCGCTTGAAAAAGGAGAATACAACGGGGAAGAGTTGCATCCATAGTGGTTGGAAAATACGGTAGAGATAACGAAGTTAGTCATACGCTCACGTAGCTTGAAATGCAAGATACCATCAGTACAGGTCGGTTTACTTTATGTTATTGTTGGTGTTGTGATTGTTTAACTTTCATTTGGGATACAAACGTATTTGATGCATTGTTGTTCTATTTGGTAATAATGCTAAGTTTGTCTGGTTGCGTGGTTTGATTTATCAACGTTACACATGTTCTCCTAAAAACATGGATTTTGTCCTGAGAGCGTGTACCTGGCTACATAAAATGAAATAAAATAAAATAACAAAAGATAACTCCTTGTATAAAATGTGTGTCTTTGAAAGATACTTTTAGTAGATTTAAGTCCATCAGTCAAAATATCGAAAGCAACAGACCTTAAATTTGCGATATTCCATTCACCCAAAATATGGTTTGCTTATATATTTATTTTCCTAACCCGCAAAATATAGATTTCGAAATGAGTTTTTTTTTCAATGAAACTTTTGTATTTGGAGGAATGAGCCGTGGAAGAAGACACTGCAAATTGCCTTATCACATATAATGATACTAAACTGAACGCTGTGAAACTAGCGGTGTAAAGCTGAGGTATAAAGAGTTAAACACAAGGAAACAAACATTACCAGTGTTTATAATGACAACATTTTCTGTTTTTATGGAGGCGCTTTATTTTGACAAACATCTGATAACATTGATCCCTAAAGTCACCAAAATTTTCTGATTTGCATTTTTTTGCTTAAGATTAAACTAAAATTCTCCGTTTTAGGGTTTTCTTTTCAATTTCTGATTTTAAGTTTATTTACTATAGACAAAACATACATGTATAAATTGATATTTCTCAGTAAATTACCGATGATGTAAAATCAGGGCATAAATTTAAAATCATTCCGAGCCGTTAATGAGGTATGTTGAACTCTTTTTTCCCGATCTTTTACGATGTCTGCACAGTGTGCCAAAAGTGGCAATTCATACTGGTGATACCCTTAACGTAAATATTCAAGGTCACCAACAATAGTAGCTTAGCACATGTCAAATGAGAACATGCTGTCTTGAAAATTGTTTGTGTTTCTGCACTACCTTTATTTGTCTGATACAAGCAAGTCACTCTAGGGAAAATGGCTCAACAGCACTAGTTTGCAGTAAAAACTTAGACTGACCGCAGATGGCCTCAAACAGAATACGGGTTCAGCGGTTCGAATTTAATTACGGCAGATCGAACCTTGTCAAATTCAGCTAGAAATGAGAGGTTTTGTTTTACTACCGTGCATTATTAAGGCTCATCTATCAAGGAAACCTACAAATGTCGAAGAAATGGCGGTCCAAATACCACGAAATATTCTATAAAAATCATTTTCATGTAGCTCACAATGTTACCCCTCCCCATGCGTGAGAGACGTAGTGCAGATCCTCTCAATCCTACTTCAGGGACTTGGTGACAAGGACGAATTATCCAAAGAGTCAATCATCCAACGGGAATATCATGCAGACTTCATTGTACCTTGAAAAATGGAATATATCAAATTTTCCGTGTTTGATATTTCTAGATAACCAAACTGCAGTTATTCTCCTGGAACGGAACATTGAATTACCCCCTACAAACTCTCCCCAGCAGGCGATATTTATTTGTTAGAAATATATGTTACACAGATATAAGTCTCTCGTTAGTGTTTTTTTTCTAAATTTCGTCGGTATTTTCACTTTATATTATAAAATGCAGCAATGTATTTAGTTTGCAATTAACCGTTGACATAAGAAAAGGAAAACAGCTTATTACAAGCAAAACAGTGTCCTTCACCAGCGGGCTGATCAAGGCCATTAAGCTGTGCGGATTGTCGGGCAAATTTTTCTTGGTTGCTTTTAATTTTATTCTGCTGGCTCAAGATATCATTGAATGTATGCTAACCCATAATAACATTACGATATGAAAAGAGGGTATGTACGGAGCGTATAGTATAAATGCATCTCAATATAAGTTCTCAAAGTAAAATAAGTTAATCCATTTGTTACAGATATGGAAATTATCGAGGTTAACGGCGATTCTGACGGCCACATGAACCACCTTCCGAACCACCTTCGGCAGATTAGCGGCCAAAATAAACACGGAGAACAAGGGATTGACGTACAAGTGGGGAGCACGTCACCCATAGCCGTGCGTTTGAATATCAATGCGATGTATGAAGACAGTTCATTCCAACAGCTCGGAAGACGAGGTAACTTCTTTTGAATTATATTAGCATAAGCACTACAGCGACATTACGAAACCTAACATTGTTTTAACCCTATCTAAAAGAAGAGCTGGGGGGTATAGGATCATTACCTACTCTACGTAGTATAACTGCCGTGCCACGTCTGCGTTGACTAGTAAAATTATTGAATTCACATAAGATTTAGATTTAAGATAGAATAATATCATAATCATAATAAGAATCATATATTAGATATATTGAATTTATCATATTTTATGTTTCCGTGGAAATCCGTTTCTGGCATAGTCTTCAAAAGTACTTATAACAAAAAACTAACATGCTTTTCTTTGTTAAATGACCTTTGTTTTTCTAAATTCTTAATAATTCTTCCAAATGCATAATGTGACATTCAGGATTTTATTCATGTATTATGATAATCTGATGACGTAACTGGTTAAAATCCATGATGCTGTACCATTTCAGAAGCGAAGGTATAATTCTCTAGGTATCACTAACTTTTTTTATATTTTAGAAAAAAATTAAAGTTTTCGCATTAACGTTTTTCATTAATATTAAGTGGAATTTCTGGTTTATATAAAAAATCCAAGATGAGAAAAATACATGCGACGGCAATTTCAGACGTCATTTTGGTATCGTTGCGTTTGTTATTTATTATCAGCACAAGTTTTATACAATATTGATATTAATAAGTCACTTTTTTGTTAGCCGGTTTGGTTTGTTTTGTACTTTCAGATATTAAGAGAATTCCCTTTTTAAACGATTTGTTACAAAGAACAATAATACAGACGATGCTATATTTACGTCATGAACGATGTCAAGAATGATTAATACTGACAAAAACATCATCCCCTGCAAAGTTGTTGTTCATGAACCTAGTCCTTCGGAAATGACAGAGTAGCCAGAGGGGTAAGGATTCCCCAAAAGCCTTGTCTAGATAGCGATAATGCATTGTACGAAATTTATCAAGTTTTGTCAGCTAGTTATCGTACAAGATAGTCCCACCAGAAGCACAAAATATATTTTAAAATATTCAAACGTAGCGAATGCTTTTAGTCTTTTACGATTATTTGTTTCACACAACAAAACAAGAGATCTGAGACGAGAGTTAATGTTCTGGGAGTTGAATCACAACCGGTTTCTTTGATCATACTTTGAAATTTATTTTGAAGGCCTCGAGTGGGACAGAAGTCCTTCTTCGCAGAAAGCCATCATAATGTTGTTGTTTTCGTATATGCTGCAAGTGATGTCGTATCATTGGTTAGAAAAGAATATGAACTTTTACAAGAACTCTTAGAAGACCACAACAATCTATTCGATTCTTTTTTGCACATATATTATAAAATAAATTTAAAGAATATCCAGAGTTTTTTAACTTTCCAGCAGCATACTTGGAAATAGGAAATGTATAGAATATGCAAGAGCATTAAGCGTTCAGCAGTCAAATTACGGTATTATCGCAGTGGAGTGGTATTATGTCTTTTCTACAGTGTTCACTTATTCTTCATGGTCTGTTATTTTTTATTATTTTTTATTTTTATATTGTTAATTTTTCTCTGTCGCAACATATGTTTTCAGTCTTTTTTTCATGTAGATCAGGAATTGACTTTAAAAATTAATTTAGAGAATCTGCGTCGAGTCCATTCGGACCTAGGAAATTTTGATGTTTGATCCCTGCCAAAATGTAATGTTTTCAAATCGTGAAATGTTATGTTTCTCCTCATTGTGTTTTTGTTAAAGATTAAGGGGCTATACTGTGGAAAATGATTGTTTAACGCGTTATTAACGTCAGGCGAAACAAGGTCCTTCTGATATTTTTGCATTAATGATGGTGATGAGCATGGATTATTTGCTCCTTAAACGTATTTAGATATTCTCCGTATACTTTAATCTTCACTGAACGAAACGTTATTGTGTATGTCTGGTTCAAGTTTGGTCACTTTGGTCCCAAAATGTTGGCGTGTATGGACTGTTTATGAATGCATCCTTTGAAAGCGGTGCCCTTCTTGGTTTCACAATGATTTTGCTAATAAGGGTATTAAGTTTATGTTATGTCTTCGGTGGTAGTTTGCGTGGATTGATGGAATATCTTGGTCAGTTTGATTGTCCCTTGGTTTATTTAATAAACAACAACTGCTGTATTGGTCTAATCGACGCGACGCGATCAATGTTTTATTAATATAGACGTCGTTAGATTGCACCATATTTCAGAACACTCCTTACTTTTTTATGAAGCCCTGTCTCCGAGTGTGCTTATTCCTACTTAGTTGAGGTCAAATCCATCAGATTTTCTCTTTTCCAGGCTGTCATGCTCATAGCACGGTTTATCAAAGTGTTCCTAATGTAGCGGTAAACGAATTTCATAGCGGTGATATGTACACATCGTCAACGCCGTGTTTTAAAAACATTTCAAAGCATTGGGTAGTCATCAAATTTTCCTGTCCTTGGTTTTTGACGACGCCTCAGGGTAGTCGTCAAATGGTATATTATTATCGCTCCTCATATATCTTTAACGATTCAATTTCAAAGACCTACCGGCGATTCCCATCAAAGATGGAGAAAGTGAGGAGGAAGGCAACGTGTACAACTATATCGACACTGATGACATTAACAACTCAGGACAGCCGAGTAGGGACCAAGGGAGGTATGAACAGGCCGATAAAGAGGGAGACACTTCACTTCCCAATAACGTCGAGATGGACACCTCTCGCCTGCGAAGCAACCCTCTCTACGTGCCTGGTGCGCTTCGACAAGATAAAAACCGAAGTAATTTATTCATTTTAAATATAGCAAATGTGACATACTCTCAATTAGCATTGCTTATATAGTAATTAGTATAATACCAAACAATAGGAACAGTCATAGGTCTAAGTACTTTTGTCAGTGACTTGACGAGCAACTGAAATTATGTGTTGTTGTTTTTAAGTCAAAATAATATGTTGATAATATAAAGACATATCTACGACAGCTGGATAAAAGATCTAGGCTTGTTCAAAACAATGTTTTGTTCTAAACCATCGGTTTGCCGCTATACAAACAAAGCTACTCGACTTATTAACATATAGCCTAGTCTATTGGTTTAAAATCTGGTAGCACCAGATTCTTGTCAGGGCACTAAAAAACGGTTGCTTTTTTGAAACGTCTGACCATTTCTGTTATTTTTTTGCGTACATGGTTGACGATGTTTTGGTTCCTGACTGTTATCTTTAATTTTGATCATTCTTTTCAGATTTGCGGAAGATCGTTTCGAATATATGGCGTTTTCATTCACTCCGACCCATAACCCGAGTTGCCTTTGCAGTTGCTATAATAATGGCTTCTGTGGTCGTTACTGCCATTTATCTCACGGTAATTGTCTTTCCTAACTTTAACCCTGTATAACATTTCGTAATTCATGTTAACTACAATCCAATGGAATTCGTTTATACAACATAACAGAAAGTAATGGCATAATTAAATCCTAGCTTTATATAAGTATTTATCTATATATTACATGAGTTTCAGACAAGAAGTACAGTTAGCTAACAAAAGCTTTCTCACTAACATAAACATGAAACAAGAGTAATAAAGAAAGTCAACATACATATATACACAATTGATAACAGAAAGGTAAATTTAGACAAGTTGGTGCTGTATCAATTAGCCTTATTTTACCAATACACAAGGAATACTTTAAAAAGGAATACTTTTACCTTCACTCTATAATAAAAAGTTTTTGAAGCTCTAATAGTTTTGTTTCAAATGTTCCACTTTTTTTATAACAAAAAACATAAACATTGAATTCCATAGCCATTAAAGCAGCTTAAGTCAGGAAATTTATTGACTGTACATGTGCAAGGGAGTCCTTGGTACAAATCGATGTCTTTTGACAACGTTTTGAGGGACAAATTTAGTCTAAGGATATTGTATCAAAGTGTGGCTACTTAACAATACGCCATGATTTGTGAACTCAGCTATTGACAAGCAGAATCTTAAAATACATCTACTTCTCTTGCACAGGTCGATGGATATGACCTGAAAATAGCATCAACACCGGCAGATATGAAAGCTGGTATCACTGGAACATCAGGAAGTGTAAGTATTTCACTAAATATAATAAGGGTTTCTATGCTTAGAATCTTAATTTTTTTCTTAAGGCTTTCTTTTACCCAAAAATGATTCCAAATTTTCACTTAAGTTTATAAATCGTAAACTTGAAGATATTTGGTAACACTACCCAAACTTGCGTTTCTGTGTGTAACAACGTTTAGTGGATAGAGAGAGCATGATCGTTTAATTATTTATTTTGTAGACGATCATTCAAAATGTCATTTATTTGATTTTAGGACGTTGATTTGATATCAGGTTGACATCTTTAGAGAACATCAAAACTTGTGCAAGAGTGCGGAATAAAAATATCGCAGCTATTATGAGATCTATGTGGTCAAGAAGGTCAACCAAAAAAAAAAGAAAAAATGTATTAAATCACGTGATGTCATCCCGACTAATCCATTTAGGGTACGGAGGTCCCTAACATACAATTACACAAGATGTCCGCTTTATCATATCACCATTTACTTCACCTGCACAGGTCTATGAATTTGATGTGGCGACAACATCATCACCGGCAGTTATGAAAACTGACATCACTGGCAACGATGGAACACCAGGCAGTGTAAGTACTTTAATAAGTAACTATAAGGAATTCTTCTGTAGTTTTTTTTTCTTTACTAAATTGTTAATTGTATTAGGCATCCCAACCTGCGTATGTTTGGGTAACCAATTTTAAGTGAACAGAGAGAGCATGGACTTGCAATGTTTTAGCAGGATCCGGAGATCATAAAATATAAAACAATAAACTCCCAAGGTATGGTGTGTATATATAAGCTCATGTTACAGCTGCATTCTGATATATGCTTCTATAGACCTCGTAATTACTCTTTTTGTTTTGTTTTGAGCAGGATTCGATACCTACAGTTGAAGCAACACAGTGGAAGACTGAAAATCCAGACCTGTCAGCGACCAGGAAAGGTACGGCACAGACACAAACTTTACAACTTAAGTTGTCGATCCTATAATCCATAATCTAGCTAGGATTAGGTACCCATCTTTTGCATTACATAATTTAAATGAGTTTATGTTTTTTTTTTACCAGTCAAAACAGAAGTATGTGCGATTCTAATAAAACCCAACTTCCATGTGTTGATATACACGCATGCATCGTTGTGCTTCACATTTCAACAAATGTTTATTTTAACACTCTTATACACTACACCTTTGCCGAATGAGTGTTCTTGTGTTTAGCTATATAAATACCCCTGACACAGAATATATGGCACATAAAATGCGTAAACACAGGGTTGATTACCTTCGTCGAGTCTTAATCGTTTTCGCTCCACAGTTTCAGCTGACAGCTTCAGCTGCAATGACGGCTACAGAGCCATCGAAAAGACCTGCATACGGCTCGGTTCTGAAGAGTTGTCGTACGATGAGGCAAAAAAGACCTGCGAAAGGGAGGGAGCGACACTGGCCATGCCTAAGACAAAAGAACTGGACGTCGCTCTGAGGAACCTGGTCCGCACGGAAGGCCAAAACAACATCCATTGGATCGGCTTGAGGAAAAAGAAGGGACTCAAGCTTCTAAATAAAATGTGGCAATGGATGGACGGAGTCTTCTTGCGCAACTACAAGGTAAAATAATGATGTTAGAAGAAACTAGCTAAATAGCATAACAAGTGCTTTCGTCACTAATGAGATATTGCTACCATAATCGAAATTTCCATAATACTTCCTCCCGCCCCAAATTCTTACCACCAGATAATCAGATTAAAAGTCTAATTTTCCTGTAATGACGTTTTGGAACCTTGCAACGCGGCACACAAAGAACTTTGTGTTGACATAAAATGACGTCATCTCCATTTCAGCTATCCGCCATCTTTGTTTTATAACCTTAAATGTCTTAAGATACAATTTTAAATTTACCTTCTTCCTGAAAATTAATTTCTGTCCCTGCATGTTTATCTAGTTGTGGTCATCGCAAGCTTAAAATGTTTAATTAGATGGCCATACTAGTATTTTGCATGCACGTAGGTGTTATAAAGACAAAGGTCAACGCCCATTTTCGCGCCCTATGATATTTCATCGTACTACAGTGGATTTGCCGGTTATTTGTTATTCACCTAGGCATGCTGTGGATTCGACTTTTTTTGCGAAATATTTTTGTTGATATCAAAATGTAGTTGTAAATGTTTCAGAGCCAGAACAGCTACTTTTGGAACTGATTGCGTGATTTCTCAATCTTTTTAAAAGTTTAACTTATTGCATGGTCTATTTGACATGGGTTTAGGAATTTCAAAAAGCTCTAACTACTTTCGCGTTAGTTTTAGGCTATTTTGTAACTGGGACTGCATTGTAAACATTTCATGCAGGTTAAGAAGGCAGACTAATCAGGTAGTGCAACGTGAGAAATGAGAAACATTCTGTCTTTAGGCCTTTTCGAAAATAACTCTTTTTGTCGGTTACCCTACCAAATCTGTCCTTCATTTGCTTTACTGCTGCATGGAGTATAACACGTTAGAGCTGACATCTAAGTCACAAAATTTAAAACAGACTCTGTATATAACATACTGTTAATTAATAGTGTAAGAGACTTGGGGAGTTGGTAAATTAGAAAAGTATATTAGGTGAACCTTTATATTAAAAAAAGATATCAGTGTCGAATACATTTTAGTATTTTGTGCTTATGTTGGAATCCTTCCACACACACACACACACACACACACCGACCGTAATTTCGTAGCCAGAAACAAAATGAAGTTTTTGAGGTCATAAGAAATGGCACAGTTTAACATTTTGATGTTTTTTTGTCGTTGTTTAGGGATGGAATCCAAGAAGGCCCAATAACCACTATAGGATCAATGGATATAGGCGGCTTTGCGTGTCTTACTATTCAGGTCTCACTGGCTATCCTATGTGGGACGATACGAACTGTGGATTCCGATACAGGTTTATTTGCCAAGCTCCTCTGGCATAATATGAAAATCAGAAAGGCCTCATTTGCGAGCAAATACAACATAATCCATCGATATGTTAATAGATAAATAAACGTTTCTTAATAAAAATAAGGTTTAAAGAAATGGACTCTCTAAAAAGTATACCAATATTAAATGCAATCAATTTTTGCTTTCATAAAAAAATCGACTTTTTTGAAACAGTATTACGCATAAAAGCTATTCTAAGCTTGACTTTTGAAGGTCTCAAATTTCTTCTGTCAAAAAAATTCATAAAGCTAAATAAGACGCTAAATCCCAAAATATACACTTAGGTAAGAGAAAATTTTCTTTAAAAATCACAGAATAAGAATAGCCTAGTGATGTGTTACTGAGAAAGTCCTGTAGACTGCCATTAGAAAATTCCAATTAAATTGTTTTCATTTTAGGGTATGTTTGAGTCAAACTTCTGCCCTTAGAATTGACAAACATAAAAAAAAGTAATTTCAAAAGGCGAATGTGCCAAAAAAATCCTACTGTTCAGTGTTAATAAGCAACGGATATAGGTTTGACTCGGATAATGGTGAACTATTGTTATGGAAAAAAATACGAAAAAAGGAATGGACCCAAAAAAACACGGGTGTTTTTTTTAGAATTTTATTACAAAATTTTGCTTTTTTGCTGTATATATTTCAAAGTGCTTAAAATAGCCTTCTATTATCCTTCAAGCACTATCCCTTTGGCTGACCTTACATATTCCCGTATATCTGTATTCAAGTGAAGCATTAGAAAGGTCATCAAAAGTAAAGGTGCGAGATCAATGAAAATGTTGGTGACAATGTATCCCGATCTTCTTCCTAGTAATGTACATGTTAATTCTATCGTGCAAGGTATAAGAGTTTGTGGGGACACTGAATTCACCTCACTGAGGAAACAATGTAATTACTTATGTATTAAATAAATATAACATAAAAACTGTTAGGCGTTTAGTTGGATATCTTTTAAATTTGATCTTTACGGGTCAGTTTCAAAAGACAATTATAGTCAATTTATCATAACTAAAGTTGATTTTAGTTTATTCTTTAGAAGTGAAAAATTTGTCTAGAAATAAATTGTCAATATTCTCTTCAAAAATCAGTTTGGTGACAAATGATGTCTTTACTTACACAATTATGAACTTGACTTGTTCATAGAAGGCTAATCCATTCAATATATATTTGTAAGACAATTTAATAAGCATAGAAATGAAATCACTTGCCATATGGCAAGGACGTTAATGTATATATCAACTTTGTTGTTGTAGGTGTGTTTTACTATCCTAAAGATTTCTTCATAAGTGAGTGCTTGAAGGGCATTGCTGTGAAAAAAATTAAGAAAACGTCTCTTGTGCGTTACTAGTGTCGTATTTAGATTTTTCGAGTGGCTTACAGTAAGTGTTTGCATGTGTACAGACTACTTTATACGATTTTCTTTTTACATTATGGCTGTATGGATCAGGACAGTATTAATGGGATATATCTTTTCACATTTGAGGCCACCGTCATAAAAAGTAGATGAATATTTTAATTACTTCAACGTTATTACTGTTAATTATTAACTGCCTTGTATATATTACACTCTTTTACCGACCAATGGAGTAAAGTCCGCTACACAATGTGTTACAGGTAGTAAGTAAAAACTAAGAGACCCAGTTATGCCTTTCCGAGAAAAAGTGGGCCGTTGAAAGAAACATGGTATTATCACACAATAGAATAAAAAGTTTTGGTTTTTTTTTGGTCAGATTTTATTCAAAATGCTATGCAGCTTGTTTGACATATTTATAGATACTACAGCAATGAAAACATCAGCATGATTTGTCTTAGGATGAGAAATAATAGTAATGAGTAACAATACCATAGTAAGAAATAAGCTCAGGTAATTGCGAGCAATGTGTTTTAAAGCCGTAGCCATGCTTTTCATACACTCACTCAAAGGTGGAATGAGGTAAACAAAATGTTCATCCTTTATAGTAAAAGAACAGCAAAATATCATGAAAAATAAGAACGTCAAATGAACTATGCCAATTACACAATCGTTTACATCAGGTAAAGATATTTATATCTGTGGCGTCATATATTTAAAGCTCTATGTCATACGCATTTCAGATAATACAAATTCTACGGCACTTAACCACTGTCAAAATTAGATACAGTTGTACTAGGCCGGCTAAAAAAGCAATGCCAATGGTTTTATATCGTCTTTTCGCGTATTTTTCTATTTATCATACTGCCTGTAATATAGCAACTCGCTCCATTCTAGTCTGTAAAAGATGAACCCTTGAGAGATCAAACATGAAATTTGGCACGTAATGACACATTTGTTATTATACAGGTGAAATTTCAGCTTGCTAAAATAGTTTTAAAATGGTCAGATCTAGAGAAACTGATCTGACGAGCTTCTAAGGGTGTGCTCATCTTGAAATCAAATCAGTTGCTCATAAAAATCTGAACCACGAATTAAGATTTCTCAATCTTAAGAGGGAAATCTTGTACCTTTCTGCCAAATTTCAACTCATTAGATGAAAACATGAGCCTGTTATAAAACCAGTGGCATGTACATCTTGTTCTGTCACGTATGTAATTTTTTATGTTGTAAACTTGTCTTTATGAATAAATATGTGAACAAAATGGCATTCCTTTTTGAACCGGCATCGTACTTATCATGTTGCAATATAATAAACTTAGAGTCATTATGATACATATATACAAGTGAATTTTCTCTTTGAGAAAAGTTGAATCATTTCCCTACCAGGAGTTCTGTCAAGTTATCCTTCTCAAATGCTAATTTATGAGAAAATATATTACAGCATTTTGCAGTCGTTGGGAATTCCATAAATAATCGAACCTTGCATCAAATACTACAAACTCTTATATTGACAATGACAATGATCTTTATTGCATATTACTGTCCAACAAGGGCTAAATGGATTGAATTAGAGTACTTTTAAGTATAGGAGTAAAGAGGTTACATTTTATATCATCTAGAATTTACAAAGCCTCTCCTCTCTTTTCAAACTTGTGTAAACGAACTCTTCACCAAAACTTAATACGTGTGATGAAAAATCTATACAAATTAAATTATTAAAAACATGTCATCTACAGCACCGATATTTAGTTATTGATGTGGACGACTTTAGAGCTACACGGCAGTTAAAACAAAAGCCAAAAGACTTTGATATAAAGTACAAACAAGTAGAATCTAAATTAGACCAAAAGCAATTTTGTGATATAGTGTGAATATGAAACGAAATCTATGAAGTATCTATGCGCCTAATCAACGAATCAAACGCAACAAAATATACCAGAAGTACTTTGAAACTTTGTTGATAAAATTAAATTATCCAGATATTATAATGCCAAAACATTACAAAAACAGGATTAGAGAATCGTGGACATTTATACCCATGACTACTAGAAAATCACTCAGATATTGAAAGGGTCTTTAACGACGCCTTATACACCATATATATTAAAGTTAAGAAGAGATGAAGTAACCATATATTGATTAAAACCTCTGATACTTAAACGTTATAACGAGTGGTTAAGGCCCTTAAAAATGCATGACCCTCTCTGTAGTAATAACATTTACTCGATAACGTAACGTAGACAGCTCCTCGAAAGTCATCAGAAAATAGTAAAATATGTGTACATGAATAAAGAGCTTATTTGAATCTAATAAGAATTAGATATATAGGTAAAGACCAATACTATTCACACATCAGTGAGTCATTTCCAGAACATAAAATTGACGTTATATAATAATAGAATAAACATGATATTGTACATAAAAGAAAATATTTTCCTTGTTTTTTTCTGATATCAATCAACATTCTATGCTTTCTTGCATTATGTATTTTAGATTGCTAAACGAATAAATTCGCTCTGAACTACAACGTAGTTTTTTTTACATATTACAGTTTCTTTGACTAATATTTTTTTGTTGGCTCCAGCCGTCTTTGATGTATATATTTTTGAGTGACATTTTGCATGCACAAAGCTATTTGGTTCTAGCAACTCCTTAGAACACCATTCTACTATGAATGCTGTAATCTTGTCTATTTTTTATGGATACAAACGCACAATACTGAAAACAAATTCTTGTTTTTCTGTTATTTGCAACCCAACTAAAATTAAATACTTTTTGATCTGCTTGTTACTTATCAAAATGGTGACTCAGTGATTGCCATTTCTTCATCTTTGTAACTAGCAAGACCTTCACCTACAGTCTTATCCCGGGTGATTCTTGTCGCTCAATCCCTTTGTAATTCTCTTTTTAAATATTGCAGGTAATTATGAGGCATTCTAAATAAATCAACATTAATCACATTTGTTAGCACCCTGTTTAAGAAAAAAATACCTTACTCAATATTCTTCACGTCTAATTATTTCCTTATTAAGGCACAACAAGAAATACAAAATACTGCTGTCATTTGAAACAAAATAAGAAGAAAATATAGTTGCTGTACTTGCATATTGTACACAAAGAGACCAAAAATAAAGTAACACTGACAATTGTCACATCAGTGTAAAGAATAATAAAAGTTTAACAATGATACATAATGCCGTAAAATCATCAGTTTATCTAGTAATTGAAGATAAATGACTGATAAAATTCATTTTTATAAATGGTTGTGCTGTAGATGTTAGTCTTGAAAGCAAGTACATTTAATTATAGCTCCCCATAGGTTCATAAACACACTATCAAGTAATAGTGTATTGGAATAGGATACAGGCCATGTGTAATGTTTAATAACTTTAAAATCTCACCGGTGTATGTACAGCTGTACAGTGTGTGATTTTGTTTTTGTTGCAGCTTGAAAGAGCCTCCTAAAAAGCACCAGAGTCAACGACGCCCCAGTCCGTGCGTGCAAATACCATATTTTGTTGATTAGAGTATACACATCAATGAATAAATAAGCACCTCTGATGTGTGCCAAAATTTGCAACAACTTACAAAATCTTGTCTTATTTTAAAAAGCTGAAAAAATGAGTTCTAGAAAATATGGTAATACATGGAAACTTTGCTGAAACTTTTGGAAAGTTGTTTGGAAACTTAACTTAAATGTCCATTCTTACTCGATAGGAGCTGTTCTTATGTCCAGACCAAATCATATAATAAAAATCCGGTCATTTGCAGGCCCAGAGTTGCTTTTTCGGACCTGACTGGAACCTGTATCATAATGTATCCTAACTATACCCACCTTTAATCGACATATATTTTAGCAAGACTCTGACAACTATTACTTGACCACAACTATAAGTTAAATGTGTTAGGATACTTCAACAGATCTGTGATTGGGAATCAGGTGATTTTGGGAAACCACTTTTTTTTTAACTACTCTCCACTGCAGTCAGCAATTGAGCAACTGAAGGAGGGGCTGAAGTTACTAGGCCTCTACGATGCCCTGGAGGCCGAGCCTCAGGTCATGGTGGCTCTTCTGTGAAAGGCCACAGAATCCAATACAACAGACTCTATAAGGAAGATAAAGGGGCCAACAGTAAGAAGAGACAGAAAAATGTGTACGAACGCCTGTGCAACTGGCTAGAGGGTATTGAAGACGGTTGGATGGCTTTTTATTGACAGTGGAAAATTTGTACACAATATTATGCATGTTACTGTATATGAGAGATTCCTAACCTGTAACACATGTGCCTAGGCCAAGAATCACAATGCTAGGTGCCGCTGCTATTTAAGGTTGAATTATTAAACACCCGTTCAAAATAACTGCATTCAATTAAATATAGATTAATTTACAGGGGTACATTTACTTTGAACCATCCAGGCTCAGCTTGCGTCCCCCATAAGGACTTGCTGAAGTTCTTGACGGCATTTGAGCCCAAGCCCCTAACAGGATGGAGCCGGGAGCCTTCGCCGACCTTTAAGGAGTGTGCTGCCGAGTGCTGCTGCCTACCCGTGTTAAGCACGTGTTATGCTAATTTGATGACGTCATGGGTTAAAATCCTAGATGGCGGACAATGTCATTTTCAACGATAAATACATGTTATTTTTAATCAAATACCGTCAACATCTTTTATTTTCTTACAAAACACACTTGATCATTTTAGTCCATTTCTATTCGGTTTGGGGTTATATGTGGAAAACGTATTTTAGAAAATTCAAGCTTGTCAATCAAAGATGGCGGACAAATGACGTCATTTTCTGACGCCATATAGACGTCAGTGTCGTCGTCATAGGCAACAAAAGACTTGGCAGACTTAGACATCAATAAAATAACCTTTATAGTCATTGTTTTGTTCAATTCATTTAAATATAGCGGTAATTTCATATTTTGACGATTTTAGCCCAAAATATGACATTATGACGTCATAATTACGTTGTAACGATACCAAAATTACAGAAAATATAAAAATTTACTAGTACATCATCTTACCAAATTTGGTGATCGTTACCCAAGCCGTTTTGAAATTACGAAGGGTGGGTGGGGTCAAAAGAGCCCCCCTGGTCTCAAGAATCCCGAAGAAAAGCCTGGTCTAGATAGGGTTAATGCATGTATATAGGTGAGTTGCCCGGGAACAAGAGTTTTCTGTTTTCTCGTACCTTGCACTATGCCTCATATGGGACAACGTGGGTATATGCATATGTATAAATGCGCCCATTGTGCACGACAAGACTTATCCCTGCTAATTTTGATTGGTCAAATCATAATTGTGTTCGTGTACTGCGCATTTGGTGGGGTGGGGTGGGGAAGTTGACTGTTGAACGAGGGAATGGACATCCCAGTCTATGCTCAGTTTTCTACAGGATTCAATGCTCCTATCCCAAATATTTTGTCAACATGTACCTAGGGATCCTTCATAGACTCAGTTATTTAAATCTTTTGCATTCTTCAAGGACACTTGAGAACAGGCTGGCCTTTGAAATATCCCTGTCTATCATAAATAAGAACAGATGTGCGCAATATGAGAAAACAAGTATACGGAGATATCAGGGGTTAACATTCATCCGGATACTGTTCAAGGCTATGTAATTCTACGCGCTAAATGACAAATGTTCAACATCAAATTTGAAGATGTTTCTAGTCATGTGCCGTTATGCTCGATGTCAGTTTGCTGTATATGCGACATATATTGTTGAGCTTGCAAATCAGTTAAGCAGGACAGCATAGATTTGATAACTCTGAAAATGTTCCAGTTTTACATGCATACATTTAAAGTGTTTGCCAAGGAATATACACAATGTATGCTCCTGACAAACTTGTTTTTTACTTTTGTGTTTTGTTGCCTTTCATTGCCTCTTTACTTTCCGCAAGCTACCCGTGCTGAGAAGAAGGACCAGGTCTAACGGCGGCTAACGTTGATAGACACCGCCACTCGTAGTGTGCTGGGAAGATGATCTTGTCTCGACAAGCACACAGATATGTATCGGCCCATATCGCATGTAGCATCGCTGTACAAAAAATCACCAATAACTATGACTACCATTGTGTTAATAACTTTTTTTGTTTACGTGTGATATGGAAAGAGGCCTCGGATATTTAGTACATAGATATTTATGCTAAAACTTGATGATGTGCTTGCCGGGTATGTGGACGCCGCCATTAAACCACTGAGCAGAAGTGATGGTCTGCCGCGTGGTCGGCGTCATTTCCAACATGCCTCAACTTTCAGTAATAATAATAACCTACGAGCTGCGAGATTTGTTAGTTGAACTGGCGGGTTGAACGTTTGGAAGTTGTGATTTAGCTGAACTAGGAATTTGATTTGTCGAGTTAATGTTCGATTCTACGGGCTGACCGGGGTGCCTGTGAGTATGTCCACTTTCCCCGAGAGCTGTACCAAGGACTGCCCTAATATAAAGAACGTCCCGTTTCTATGATGACTGTCCCCTTAAATGTCGAGGACTGCTATCTTTTGTTAAAGATTATACAAATTCCCGAGGATTGTCCCCAATCCATTGGTCCTGGTGATCGAAGATCTAGTTAGTAGCATCAAAGATGCGTTTACAGTTAGTTGCATAATGAACGGATACGTATACAGTCAGTTGCATAATTTTCGGATACGATTACAGTTAGTTGCGTAATGATTGAATATACTTTTACAGTTAGTTGGTATGAAGCCAAGTGTGCTGTCCCTTGCATTGAAGCTACGTTTTCAGTCAGTGATGGCTTTGCTCAGATTCGCTACCGGAGGGAGAAAGCTTGCTTATGGTATTTTCGGAAAGAACGTGTTACCGGCGTTCCAAGGTCTTGGACAGAAGAGTTTAAAGAGACAGATAAGGTATGTACGCATCGTGACGTATATCTTAATCCATTATCTTGAATGGAGCCTTTTTGGAACCGCAATAAGTTTTGACAACCAAACTAACAGATTCGTGTATTTTGAAACGATTTTTTTAATTGGGCAATATGACTTTTAGGTCGTTGAGTTTGATAGGGGGTCTATCTAGGTTGGTTTCAGGTGCAAACAACAGATCTGCATACATAAGCAGTACAGTAATTACTTCTTATGTTGAATGCTGATACTTTTTGCTGTTCATGTGCTAAAACATATGGCTAAGAATAAAAGTGTTTTTAAGACAGCAAAAGTGCCTGTATAATTCACTTGTTCAACAGTTTCACAAGGTACGGAGGGGGAAATTTTTTCTGTCTATTGGAATGGCATGGAGCTGTCTTCACTTTCTGTTCGTACGAGTGCTCCGGACGAAATTTTCACCCCTTAACTTTTGAAACAATCCCCTAAGCTTGCCTTCACAGTTGTTCTTTCCTGTATTCCAGTGATGTTAGTCCGAGGTTAAAGGACATGTGCACAACCAGTGTAGGAGTTCCTCTGGGTCTTTAGAAGAAATAAAGTTCATTAAAGGCCTTTCCCACCATCTCCTGAGCTTGAAGGTCCCAATGTAAGTTGTTGGGACAGAGAACATTGAAATAGGAAGCGCTAGCTACCGTTGTGTTTTCAATGTGCAATGGTGGCATGGGTTTTATGTCCATAGTGAGGCATTCAGAACCGTTCAGGTTGAGGTGTCTTTTTGACCATTAGCATAGCTGATCTAAATTGGATTGTAGGTTAGATAATTGCTAAAGTCGTCTCGTCTACGTATTTCCACACTGGGTTGGTGGTTTCACACATAGCGTCGTCGGTAAGGACGAGAAATGAGATCGGGCCAAGCAGTGCACCCTGCGCAAGTGCACATTTCAGACGTCTCCACTTTGAGAGAGATCCACTATAATACACGCGTTGATTCATGTCGGAAATAAAGTTGGCTACCCAAAGTACAAATGCTGGTTGAAATTAAATCTCGAACAGTGTGACAAGTACAGTATGGTGGTAGACTCCTTTAAACACATTGGTGGCGTCGCTTAGCTCTTTATGTAATTTTGCCGTTTTTAATTTATAACGGGAATATCGTGCAAAACATTGAAGTATGACCAACAGTAGTACACATAAAACGTAAAAGTGTTCTTTTTTATTATATCCATTGAGTACTGTACATGCATTTAATTTCGCGGGGATTTAATTTCGCGGTGGGGGATAAAATGACTTTTCGCGGCGTTTTCAAGTGCGCGGTAGCACCATGCACTCTTACTGCGATGGAAATGTTCTCGGTGGTTTTAAGTTCGCGGCGAAGCGGTCACCGCGGAAACCGCGAACATCAAACCACCGCGACAGTTTCTGCATTTACATTACTCTATCAGATCGGCCGCGTACCGCGTCTTTACTGAGATACCCCACCAAACAAGGCAGGGGGGAAGTTAACACTTACCAAGGGGGCAATCGTTTGCTGCAACAGCTTAGCCCTAGATAGAACAGTTCGAAGAATAATGCAAGATCAAATGTTAACTTGTGACATCCCGGCATGGAAGACCCCCATTCCTCGCCTTATTAGCTCATCACGTGGTATCTAATAGTTGTTTGATTACTATCGGTTTTCTGATAGTTTGCACAGCATAAATGGCCGTTACAGACCGTAGGGCATTGACGTGAATGACCCAGAATCAAGGAAATGCCAAATAAATATTACAAGCCAAAAATAACCACACAGCGACTTGGCAGCTTTTTATGGTAGTGTAAATCCAACAATTGTATATCATTGGCACTTCTCCCACGAAGTGGCCTTGAATGTCGTCTGGGTAACAACAGCTGCGAGATAACGACAGCTGCAATTTCTGTTTGTGTTCCACGACGTGTAAAAATTTAATCCAGCTTTGCTTTCAAGTGGTACACTTAATTCGTAAACATTCTATCATCAGCTTTGCTGAATTGTATTCTGCCTTTTTTTTTGCGTCTTCCTCTTTTGCTCTTAGTGCAAGTTTCACAACCTGACCATCAGGTCACTAGTTACGTTATGCAGCTGCAAAGAACATTTCAGAAATGTATTTAAATATTATCATATAGCTAAGCGCCGCGGACCAATTGGAAGGCCCCGTTCCATGTTGGTTATATTGCCGTAACACACAGATTCAGGCCAGCTTTGTGTGTATCGCTCCTTTTGATTTGTCAGAATTTGCAACGACACCGATTGGTGTCGATTTGCTGCGTTTACTCGGTGGTTTTATTCGGCGGTTATAGCAAAGGCCCTTATGAAATTATATACACCGAGAAACAGGCGTGTCATTAACCCTTAATTCAATAATTAAATTTGACGATATCTTAGTCAGCGGTAGATACACGTGCTGTTTTTTTTGTATTTTGTAAATATTTTTTTTTTCTTGTCGTAGTGGACATGTTTCTATGGTTAGTCGGAACTTCCTGACGCTAAAAGACTTCACTCCGTCCGAGATTCAACAGCTCTTGTGGACGGCTGCAGACCTGAAGACCAGGATTAAAAGAAATGGGGAGGTAACGCGTACATTTTTCTTCCTTTTGTACTATAACATTTGGTCTGGAAACAGACAAATCTTGCTTTTTATTCAAATACAATTTAATCTCTACATCTCGATAAAAAAGAGAAATACCTTTGACTGACATCTATCACTCTTTTTCTGCGTCATTACAAATGCACTTAATTAAACGATTCATATACGAGTACATCTAACTAGAAAAAGCAGTTGTAAAGGGAAGGTTTGTATCAATATTGTTTACCCGGGTGTCTAACAGTTGCAGACGTAACCCATGCTTTACGCCTCAATGAAAAGGCAAAATTAAGATAAAGTAGATGGATGATGTGTTTTGGACAAAAAAGGGCTGATATATATTTACATCGACAATATCAGAAAGCTGACTGCTAAACAAGTATATAATTGAATAAAAGTACCGAACTAACATTTGTTTTTCAATATGAAAACAAACTTTTTAAATACAAGAAAATAACCTAATATGTTACTCAAGTAAGTAGAAACTAGAGTTCCGGGACCTCATGCCTTCGACGAATGGTTTGAATCTTTTTTCGAGTGAATTATTTACATTTTCCCATGTTATTATGCCAATAAGGTCATGATTTTTCGTAATTTGTCTCGGTTGATCATCCTCTGTATCACAGAGGTACAAGTCCAAAGTACAAAAGTCGCATCGTATCAGAGGCCGAGGTTAAAGGACCTATGTCGTGTTTCCTAAATAATTATGTAAATATTAATACCATTTGCATAATTTATGTCTAATAATGTTCAACTTCACTAAGCTTCATAATAAAACATTGAATTTTCCATAATTCACTACTATGGAATTATAATAATTTCTCACCAATTATGCAAATCAGGTCGTTATTTGCATAATAAATGTGTATCAATATTTTTTGTCTTTCTTAGTTACGCAGGTGGCAAGTTTGAGAGCCATCTAATGGAATTCAGTGGATTTCAAACTTTCCTAATTGATCATGCAAATTAGCTTTTGATTTGCAAAATAAGTATTTCATTTTGTAATTTATCACTTGGCTATCTACATATAAAAGTCCTTATGATCCGTCAACACGTTCAAAGTTTGAAACGAAATCGGCGCCTGCAGTGCAAAAACGCAGATGATATGGTTAATATAACAAAGTTTGGAGGTTTCCGCTACAGTAAATAACAGCAGTTCCACAAGACTGTTGCGCTTGAAATCTGCAATACATCGTAACACACTATTTCATACATCTCCTTACAAACTTACATTTTTCCCATCAGCTCTACACACCCTTAGTGGGCAAGTATGCTGCTCTTATATTCCAGAAGAGAAGTACCAGGACTAGGCTGTCAACTGAGACAGGTAAGCTGTTTTAAAAATAACTTATATGAAAATGATGATAATTTATGTTATGTATCTGTTCGTCATCAAAAGCTCCAAAAAGTAGAATAAATATAAACAGACTTATCAACATCATTCCTCCTAATTTCGAGGTGCAGCCAGCGCACTTTATTTTCCAGGATTCCATTTTTCTCAGGGTTGAGATACGTTCATGTCCTTCTATTTTTTTCTAAACTCTATAGTACGTATACAGTGATTGGACGGGAAATCCTTGTCTAGGCCTAAAAGTAAGAAGGTTGTCGATTGGGTCTCTGCTAAGTGCCACATGACCGCGAGACTTATTTCACGACATTTCGTGGTGACAAAGGATTGATTCATCATTGTATATTATTCGTTATGTGCTACCTCAACTACGCGCAACATCTTCGTGTAAGTGCCATTGTTGGGTGCCGTATCGTATTGTGCTAATAACCCTCGATTCTGACCTATTAAAATATTTATTCAATGCATGTGTTTTGTATTGGTTTCTTTTCTACTGAGAGATTTTCAAATTCTATGTACTGGGTAAAGGATGGACTTGGTGATCCTAGCATCTATGTCATGGCCAATAAAATGATTGGAGTATTTTCCTGTATAGTTTGTGTTTATGCACATTTGAAACTCCTCAAGTCGACTTTGCCGGTATTCTATAATGCCACCCTATCACTGCAGGTGTTAGCTTACTTGGTGGGAAGTCATATTTCCTGTCCCCGGATGACATACACCTGGGCGTGAATGAAACCGTCAAGGACTCTGCCAAGTAAGAATATTGTCTTTGCCAGCATGTTTTTAAAATATCGATAGACATCAATAATAAGAATTGTTATCTAATTTACATAATTATTGATATATTGTTATAATAGTCTTGAATAGAAAACATTAATTCTTGTGACATTTGGCAGCGACATTGACGGTAAGTTGAGCAGACAGACGTGATTTATGCAAATTGGGGTCTCATTTACATACATTATAAGATAATGCTACAATAGCTTTCTTTGGTAAGACTTTCATACTTAGAACACATTGTTATTTAGAACACATTGTTATTTAGAACACATTGTTATTTAGAACACATTGTTATTTAGAACACATTGTTATTTAGGTATAGGAGATGATGAACTGATGTATTTTATGCAAATGAGGACCTCATTTGTATAATCAATGAGAAACATGTATAATAGGTTCCTCGTAATAAGAACTGGCCTTTCTTGTTTACAGCAATGCGCTACAAACATCCATCTCGTAAAACAATCTTCATACATACAGCCAGGTGAATAGAAAGAATACAAATACAACAGACCTACAAAAACAATTATCAACACTTAAAAGCAATAAAAAGCAAAAGTTATTATTGTAACTAGGACCATTAATATTTGCAGGGTCTTGTCAGGGTATGTGGACCTCATACTTGCCAGAATGTGTAAACATGAGGATGTTGAGGCACTGGCTGAAGAAGGAAGTGTCCCTATTGTTAACGCTCTGTCCGAACTCTACCATCCACTACAGATCCTAGCGGACTTTCAAACACTACAGGTATAACAAACACTCTTTCTACATGTGCGTGGACCCTGTGCTAGTTATTGTTAATGCTTTTAGAGTGTAGAATTTTTCAAACTGTGTTAAGGCTACACCATGTGTTTTGGATGCACTATATGTTGTGGTTACACCACGTAATAGGGTTACACCATGTGTTGGTGTGACACTATGTGTTGATGTTATACTGTGTGTACGGGTTACACCGTACGTGTGAACAAACTCAATATTTGATTTAAAAAAAAATGCAGAAAATGTAAATTTCAAGGCCTTATTTATACAAGAAAACAATTCTGCTAAAATGTCTTTTATATCAGTGTGGTGAAGCACCGCGCTCGCATGGTGGATCCCAGGTAAATGGACACGAATGGCGTAACATGTTTTTCTCGTGCACGCCTTGGTATGGAAGGTGAAACTTTGTTACCCAAAATATCTATTTTGTCTCGTACACGAAGGGTCATTTTGGCAACCTGAGAGGCTTGACTGTTGCCTGGGTGGGAGACGGCAACAACATCATCCACTCCTTCATGATGGCGGCTCCAAAGCTGGGTGTTAACCTGAAAATCGCATGCCCAAAGGTACTGTGTTCAGCAATAAAAACACATAACAACGGGATGCCAGAACAGGAAAAATAAACTAACATATACTATGTGGAACTAATTTAATATCATAACGATACAAAACGTTCTGCTTGGATGACGGGGATATATATATATATATATATATATATTATAATATATATATATTTATTGTATATAAAGGGACGCTATTGATTTTCCTCTAGTTTCTTTATCTATTTATATCTATTTAAAGAGCAAATTTAAAATGCTTTCTTCTGATACGTGTTTTTTTTTAAATTTGTGTTTGGTACTTCAGTACCACTTCCGCCCTAGCGCGCTTTAATAAAACACAAAAAAACTAGTTGGGTGCAATTTTTTTTCTTTTTTTTACCTCCACGTGATAGTCATAGTACAATCGTATATGGCACTAATAATTCGAACAAATCTATATTATCTCTATTTTATATCTTAGTTCATAGCTGCCCAATGGTAATACGGCCTCATACTGCATTATCCAATGGAGAAAACCGTTTGGCAACGTTAATCATATTAGTATGTATTTGGATATCTTGAATTTAATATACATGTATATGGCCTGTAGGGGTATGAAACCTGACCGAAGGTGACAAAATATGCAGAAGAGATTGCCAAACAGGTAAGGGGTTCGCATCGACGATTTACTTTGTAACACCTGATACAAACATGCTGAGTTAAGAATGTTTAAGTGGTTTGCGTCAGAAATGTCCGTCACAGACTCTTCTGATGGACTATTCCTGCTCTATCAGCTGTTTGGATCTTTGCAGAACAAAGATATTAATGTGATGCAACAGCTAATACCGTATCAATACAGAGAAAGCCTGGTTGACTACCGTAAAATAAATTCTTCCCCCTTTATTCGAATATATTGAGATTCAAATAACAGTTACATGTGTAGCCTAATGTTCCCACATTTCGTCTGATTATTACCAAGTACGAGACCGAGATTTACCACACAAACGACCCGAGGGAGGCGTGTGAAGGGGCCAATGCCATTGTGGCAGACAGAAGGAGAAAAAACGGTATCGGACCAAGGCAGGAAACAATGAAGACACTTATGGCTTTTGAGGAGTACCGAGTCACTCATAAGGTAAGGTTTACATTCTCCAAGAATCTTAAATATTGATGCAAATAAGTCAATTAGCTCATGTGTGTGTGTGTAAGAATGTTCTAATACAAATCTACTTCTAAGATAGTAACTTAATGGCATTCTTCGAATTGTGCAACTGTCTTTTGAACCCGAAATCATTGTTGTGGGTCTTTTTTTTTCTTTAACGCCATTACGTAAAATCTGATATAAGAAAATATTGATGCACATGACCGTATATTATGGAGAACACTACTCTTTGGCTAGTACTAGGGGTTACTAACAAGTAGTAGCTTATAGATCAATATTTTAGTTTTAAAATCAATATCATAAAGTTTACTGTGGCCATTCGTCAAAGAGAAGTCACTCAAGGAACCGGATATGATTTTAAAAATGGTCACTTGTTTCAGAGAGCTACGTGTATCTTGCGTAAGTGACATTTAGCAAATCTCCATATGTTAACTATGAATAGAGAAATAAAGGAGGCGTAGGTGATTTTATACAGTCCAATAGGGAATAAATAAAAGACAAATACAATTTTGATGGGAATGAGTCATTTAGCTCTTGATGCTTCAGCTACTTCTGTATAGGCTATAAACTTTCAATTCCAAGAAAAAATCTGGACACCAAGTACAGATAACAGAATGATGGTGTTTTTTACGACTCCTCTTACCAATAGCAACATCAATTACATCGAAATGAAGCCATAGAATGATGTCGTCATTTCTAAGATACTAGTTGGGATCCGACATCTTTGAAGTTTCAAAAATCCATTTCTTGTAGCAAGTTTGTTGGCTCTAGCGTAGGCCGTTCTGGCGCTATGCGACATGGAAGTTGGCGTAGGTCTAAAAAGCTTCCCCGCCCTTGCTTCTGTTGCCAGTAACAACATCAATGCCATTGAAATGACGTCATAAAATGATGTCATATCTAAGATACTAAGATACCTGGTCTTAATAGGGTTACAATTAGATGTCTCTACGACGAAAAGTCTGCAGAATTGATATTCATGCTCAGGGTCCCAGCATTCTTGCTCAGGTTCCCAGAATTCTGCAGAATTGGCCTTCTTCATGCAGCCATCTAATTGCAACATATATATTCATAATCAGTTGATATATCATAACTACAAATATCATCTGGTCAATCTATTTTAAAAAGTTTTCTGGAGTTAAAGTGTTCGTCTGGAATTATAGTGTTGCCTGCTCTATGTGTTCTTGTCCTTGCAGTTAGCGGAGGTGGCAGCTAAGGACTGGGTGTTTCTTCACTGCCTGCCCAGGAAGCAGGAGGAAGTTGACGATGCTGTGTTCTATAGCGACCGGTCACTGGTCTGGAAAGAGGCTGAGAACAGGAAGTGGACTGTAATGGTAAGTATTAATGGTGCGTAAGGCTGCTAGTTTAGCCCGTTTGTTTGCCTTCTACAAGAGAAGCTCCTCCATGGAGTTCTAAAAATTATTTGTATTCATAGTGCGTAGAGCTCGCTCCATGGTGCTGGATGGCTGTACGACCAACCTACATGGAGGACCTCACCTCCATGGAGGTTGCTCGTGATGCCTCTATTGTACATTTGAGGATCCTCATCCTTTTCTTTCGGACCAGCAGCTTTCAGAATAGGCCAACGAAAGCTTTGGAGAGCCAAATTGCAGAGCATAGGATAAAGCAGGACTCGTTTGTCCGGATTGAATGCACCCAAATACGTTTTATATAAGCATGCGGGGAAATCTAATGTTCTCTTTATGTAGAAACTCCGCATACCCAAGACACCTTCGGTTGCTCCTAACTAGTGGTTCGTACCCAATCATATATTCAGGTTCAGGTCCGGATTCAGGTTCAGCAGTTCAGGTTTAGGTCCGGATTTTATTTCTATGGAAGGTTTTAGATAGTTAAGAACAAAAAAATGACAGATAGCTTTTTGTAAGTCCGAACTTGGCTCTTATAAACTAGTTTAACTGTAATATCCAACACAAGAATTGGACTCACCCAAATTTTTGACTTAACAGCACCGCTCTTTGTAAAAGAATTTACAATCCACTGCTGTTACGTCATGCAGGAAGAACACGTGACTCATTAAACAGTGGATCGTAGGTTGCAGGAAGTCTATGGCGCCAATCATTTATTGATGTGTTTATTTTACAGGCTGTTATCCTGTCACTACTGAAAGACCACGTCTGCACAACCCCGAAGCCAGACTACTAGGCGGACCTCCTGTTTTTTGTTGGATTGGCTCTGCAAAATCGGAAGACACAAACAAAATAACTGCAAATTGATATAATAACAGTATTAACATGAGAACGATGGGTGATGATTGTCTATTTCATATATGTATGCATTAGATATTTGTGTAACAAGTTCAGTGTTTTCAGCATTAATAACATTCGTTGCTTCAAAATTGTCTTCCTATAATACATAACTTTGGACGGATTGGACTGAAAATACCGTTGTTAATGATATATTCATTGATAAATAGGTTTGCCATTTTACAATATATATATAAATATATTATTTACCATGTAAGTAAATGATTATCGATGGTACCCATGTCTGTTATCACAGATAGTGCTAAACTTAAGTTGTGTTTTTTTAGCCAAGGGGTTGCCAACATGTCCATTTACGATTGTTTTAGATAAAATCATCATTTATTAAAATGGAGTTTTAAGACATTCTCAGACAAAGCCGGAAGGTCAAAATGATATTTTTACATGTACTATGCACTGCATAAAGGTATGAGATCACATTTAAGGAAAAATGCAGCTTTGACTTTCAACCATCTGTATAATGATTAAAAAAATCAAACAAAAGAATAGTAGTAAGATACCCGTGTGTTATCAATGAGGAATGGCGGGGAAAAACACCACAGTAAGTCCGGTGAAAATGTTTTTTTAACGAACTTGCTTAATGCAAGATGCATGAAGTACTGAAATAAAACTCACAACAGGTAGTTGTATCTCCTCATATGAAACAATCATATCAGTCAGCTCAAATCATCATCATCATTATCAGTTGGCTGCGGAGCAGCCGATTACAAGTTTGGTTCACGACAGCCCGTCCGCAACCAGCGCAGTAATAGCGTCAGGACTCAAGTTACCTTCCGCATCCCCCAGTAGGCTCTAGACGTACGTTAAGTAGTTGGTCTTCATGGTGTGTATTGAATGTATATCTTGGCATTACTTACATGATCGATGTGTTTTTGTTCAAAATGACTGTAGCATGATGTGACGAATCCATCTCTCTTGTTCAACATGTCCAGCTATAAAACAATTAATTCCAATCCTTATGCTTGACTAACTGACTAAGTAAGCGAAACAGGGGTTACAAAGGCTACTAGGGATGTTACTGTAACTCCTACTCTTTTTGATAAGTGTGTCGGTTTCTATAACATGCTCAAAATCAGTTGCTTTGGTTTGGATCCAGACCAAATTCCCCTTAGTTGCACCTGGCACGTTGCCATAAGATTTGTTTTGACTCATGCGGATGTCTATGGATCATTAAAAGTAAAGAAAACCACAAATCATGAAAGGTAAAGAAAAACATTAATCTTTAAAACAATTCTACACTCTCTAAATATAAGATGTTACAGCTATACAGGAGTAAACAATTGATGTATATATATAAAAGAAGTGCATATGTACATTCTTTTTAAATAATGTCCTCTTCTAAGAGAAATAAGTAGTTGCATACAGGTCACAATTCATTAACAACAGGTCATGGTTGTTATTGTAAACGGAAAACGTTTTGTAGCAGCTGCTGCTTTTATCACATTTACAACACATGAAGAGACTAACTTGTGCTAACTGCCGCTAAAGGAATGGCATGCACAAAGTAGGTATCGGTCATGCTCTAGTCATGTTCTAAGATCGGTTTCAAAACTATTTCAGGATCAAGGTCCCCTACAGAAAATATCACAAAAATTAATATCACGTTCTTTATATAGACCGCTTTATCTAACGACGGATGAGCGTCTCTTGCGCATTGTCCTGACCGTATATACACATGTATACCACTCCGGTCACGACCACAAAAAGGCAGCGCAAGAACCAATTAGACGTTTCCATCTGGCATCTAGCTGAACAACTCGTGCCTTAAAACGAAACTACCAGCAATCAATAACAGATATTTTTAAGAGAGGAAATCAGAACAAGCACCCAATAATAGTAGATTGCGAACTGTGCACGGATCTCTCTAACGCGGAGCGACTTTTCTAATGTATCAACATGACCGCCATAGAGGGTGAGCCTGTGTTTGGATCCGGAGAAGACTGCAAGCCAGCATGGACAGACGCCCCGGCGGACTACGATACGACGGACGAGCACCTGTCAATCATGGGGAAACCCGTCATGGAACGGTGGCAGACGCCTTACATGCACAAACTGGCTAAAGTCGCCAGCTGCAACGGTAGGGAAATATTCGCTTTATTCCCTGACCTAATCATCTATGGAACGGTAAATGAAGTTTTTTTATTTTGTTAGCCTGGGGGGGTATAACAGTTGCCTTAGGTCTTCATAAATACAAGCAAAATGTGCCCCTCAAATGCCAAATGCAGGAAATGAAGTTTTAGATGGTCAAGATTTTAATTTTTTTCCCCGGTCGCCCCTTGCGATGGCTTGCGCCACAGGCGCAAGCGATGCTCTGGTGCTTGTCGCCATCAAAAACATTTTCCTTTAACAGAAATTTCATTGAATTTAGCATAGTCTCCGAGGAAAGATTATCCCTCTAAATGCGGAAAACCTCATTTTTGAGGGTCATGGTTTCAGCACTTACCCGGTCCTACTAGTGCCTAGCGACGGCTTGTGCCATGGGAACTCAAAATCGGGAAAATACGTTTGGGGCGTCATTGCCCTGAAAAACTTAAGCTAAAACAATGTGAAGTTAACTAGAAAGACCATTAAATTTAGCGGCCGCTGCCTCTGTTGGATGATTCCATGTTCGCACAAAGTTTCAACAATATAGCTTCCAACTTTAGTTTTATTTTGAGTTAACATCGTACATGTATAGTGGAAAAGATCGCCATGGAACAGCCCTCCCCATCCGTGGACGCAGTAACCCACCTTTACTTAACACGTATATGCCTCACAGAATGAAAAAAAAAATGCGCTTAGGGCTTGTGCTAGGACGTCTTCCCTTGGTAACTTAGAATATTAACAAGAAATGGAATAATTCTACCATTTTTCGTGTTGCCATGGCAACGGGTTTCTGAAAAGCATATTTCATAAAGTTAACTAATTTTGGTGTAAATGATAAGATTTTCTTAACAGACTTAACTTTTTATATAACTTTTATATGTAACATATTATAACGATTCGGTATTATCAATTTATGCTAATGAGATCACGTAAGCGTTCAAAATCAAAGATTGCCTAACATATCACGATGAGATGTATAATCAGCTTATTTTTGGTCTGATTTCATCAGAAATTTGTATTTTATTGAGAAAAAATCATTTATATAAACGTTTTATATATCAATCACTGTGTTGATATTGCGACTAAAGTTCCTACCCGCATTCGTTCTTCCTTGCCGCCTTGATCCCCTGAGTATCCCAACATCTCGTATCATTGTTTTCAGTTGTGCATTTGTTCTTGGAGTGATGTTCTTGGAGTTCTTTATGAATTCCGTGGAGTATCTGAGCAGTACTCTGGTTGCCATTGTTGACCACTACTGATCTGAGATCCTAGTTCGAGAGAAAGAAGTTCAGATTGCTATTCACCAGTTCAAACAGAACACCTTCGATTTTACCATATATGACAAATACAGTCCAATGAATGATTACAAACACAGATAATTTCTTAAAAGCGCCGGCTATCTAGTGACAAAAGATATCATAACTTATATAAAATTTTATTCATGTGATTAAATAGCCGCAATGTAGCAGAAAAAAAACAGATAAATACATTATACGAATTATACAAATATTGTAACAACGTTGCAAACTAAATTTAGGAAATGTCATAAAATTCGGTGCCTATATAGTGTAAGCCGTTTAGGCGTTCTGCGACATCAAATTTGGTGCAAGCTAAACCCTCCTGTCTGAATAGTGGTAAAATTATCTAAATAATAATGCATTTCTTTAAGAATAAACTCATGATTACTTGTATATGTTTGTGTCATTTTAGTTTGCCGTATATTCTTAGCTGGTGCATAACTTCATCGACCTTTCCGATACTTTCTTTATTATATTTGACATTCCGAACAAAATTCAACTGACTTTCCTGTCATAATACACAGACATTTAATGGTTATCAGCAATGCGATTTTAATGGCCAAATAAACGCCTTATACTTACTATTAAAGGCACAGTGGTATAATGATAATATTTACTTTGAATTACTAGTTTAGCCAATACAGCATACATTTTGTTGCAAAATTGATGTTTTTGTTAATTCAATATTTCCTCAGGTGGCCGTGTCCTTGAAATCGGATTTGGCATGGCCATTGCCAGCAGCGAGATTCAGCGGCACAAAATCGATGAACACTGGATCATTGAATGTAACGACGGTGTGTTCAAGAGACTACAACAGTGGGTCAGGGAACAGAAGCACAAGGTCAGTACAAGACAAAAATATTATGTTTAGTATTATAAGTCTTAAATATTTTGCTACGAAACAGTATATCTGGAAGTCTCGAATTTTGAAACGTTGGGTCCTTTGTTGTTGGTAACGTAGTAGAATGTATTTTAGTTTTTGGAAAAAATCGTTTCGTACCATACTCCTCTTCTTGTTCCATAGTAAAGAATTGTCAAATGGGATGTTTTACAAATATAAGGCAACAGGTTTGTATAGTCAGGAAAGAAAAAGAATGATTAAAAAAAGAACTACATTTCATACAACTTTTAAGACCGATGTTTTTTTTTCTCTTTTGCTCATGGTCTTTGTGGTTTTCATATCTGAGAAATACAATCCCCAACCTTTTTTCCCTAAAGAAATGAGGTTAGCAATAACAATAGACAAAAACGATTCTACAGCAATTTATATATTTATCATTTTTCCGTGTACATGTGCGCTGCCTAAAGCATAAAGTGACATTCCCTTGTCCCTTTATTCTTTGGTTTTATATAAGTACGAGAATCGCAGCGCCAAACAGAAATGGCATGATATTTATCACGTTTGTTATGTTGATAGAGCCCAAAAGAAAAAAAAAAAAAATTGGAATGAAAGAAATTTTTGCAAAGGCTTCCTTCAAAGACTCAACTACAATATGGCCTGTTACAAAACTAGAGATTATAGACTTCTTTACGGATGTTATAGGTTCCTATGCAAAAAGATAAGCGGGCACATTTGAGGCATAAGTTCAAAATACCATTTACTTTTATTAACACCGATTAACGTGGTGTTTCCTGTTCTAAATCTCTGCAGATTTTCCCAATAAAGGGCATGTGGCAGGATGTTGTCCCAACTCTACCCGATGGACATTTTGATGGTAACTTTTTTTATTGTTTATTATGTAGTTTTTTTTTCTATTAGCAACGGACCATTGTTTGTGCAGATTGTCAGTGCGTAGAGTTCTCAATGGTAGAAAAGTATGCTTGTGTATACTTTGTCATATTTAAAACAATCGTGTAGCATATGTTCGTGGTAGGTATTCTACTACTCTATGCCACTAACGGTCAACCCTTTTAAGCCTATCCAGGCTTGTCTTTTGTGCATTCCCAGGCCAAGGGGTGGGGGCTCAATTGGCGCCACAAATTTCCGGTTCATAGAAGGTTGTTGCCTTAAGTAATGGGTGTTGCCATTTCTCCGGCGGTCGTTGCCTTTTTAACGGTCGATGCCATATCCGAGCGACCGATCTTGAATTCGTGGTATGTTCGTGAAGATTTCGTTGCCTCTCGGATTTTGCGTCCAATCTTGAATTATCCCCTGTCAAAGACATAGCAACGCAAAAATGATGTAAATTGACCGAAATTCTTCGAAATTGTTGCCAATTAGATTTAAGGAAAACTCACAAAATGCTGTGGCTTTAGCGTAAGCAGTTCTAAAGTTATGTGACATAAAAGTTGTCACAAGCCTCAACCCCCCGCCCCATCCGGTCTAAATAAGGTTATATAAGTTATATTCGGAATGCATATTTATTTATTAATTGTACCTCCCGTAAAGAATGGTAGGGAGACAAAACAGGTGATACCACCTCTGCAAGTTGTCTCCCCGCATGAACACAACATTTTTTTAAAAATTACTCGGCCTTAGGGTATCGTGTTGCATTGCAGTAATTTACGTTACCTAATGATGAAATGACTGTGTCTAACATGTTACCAGGCATTTTGTACGACACGTACCCCCTGTCTGAGGCGGAGTGGCACACCCACCAGTTTGACTTCATCGGGAAGCACGCCTGCCGGTTACTGAAGCCAGGCGGAGTTCTGACCTACTGTAACCTAACTTCATGGGGTGAACTACTAGAAAACAAGTACGACAACATTGAAACCATGTTTAAAGTAAGTTGGTAAAATTACGAAAAATCTGTCTAAGGGTATGTGTTTCAGAAAATAAAAAAATCTAAATTTACAAAATTTAAAACCCATTAACCCTATTCAGACCGGGCTTTTTTGGTCATCCCTGGACTGGGGAGGGGCGAAGGCTTTTGAGGTCAAGTCCTCTAACTCTAAAACGACGTACCGTAGGGCCACCAAGTTTTGAGGACATAATGTCGACATAACATCTGACAAGTATGTGACGTTTGACGTTACGTTGACGTAAGATGACGTAATTATGACGTCATTAATTTGATTATTTTGGCCAAACCCATGAAAAAAGGGTATTCTCAGAAAACTTTAAGTTATGGTACAAAAATGTAACAACAAGTGCCGATAACAAAATAAAAATGTTTATTACGCCTTGCGTTGCCAATAGCCACATCAATAACGTCAATATGACGTCATTAAATGACGTCATGCACATCTAAGATACGAGTTGGGCTCCGCCATATTATACCCACCACCTTGTATTTTTAAAAATACTTTTTTGGGCAACAAATAATCACAAAGTGCAATGGAAATAGACTAAATTTATTCATTTAGATGATTTTTGATGAAAAAATATCAGGTAGTTAAAAATTTTAAGGGATAATTAGTTTGTTATTCTTGATCTTGCCATTCGGTCCGCCATCTTGGATTTTGGGCTGATGACGTCATCAAATTAGCATAATTTATGTATATTTAATTATGAAAAATATGCTTAATAATATAAGATTTTATTTATGTAACAAAATCGCAGTAATATAGCAAATAAATGTGAAAAATACATTCTTAGAACCCAAAATAGCGATTTTTGGCAAAACTGCCTGTGAATAAATGGTTGCCATGGCAACAAGAAAAAATGGAAAATTTGTAAAACTTCAAACAAATTGTTGCTAACAATATTTTTCGAAAACTCACCAAATTTGGTGGCTCTAGCGTAAGCCGTTCTTGAGTTACAGGACATCAAAGTTAGCGCAGGCCTCAAAAGCCCCCCCCCCCCCGTCTAGCTTTCTCCTTTGTAAATTATTTTCAATTATGAACATTTAACTATATAAAACAACACTTAGTTATCTACAAACTACAAATCATGACGATACATCGATCATAACTTGAGTTATCTTCTTTTAAAGTCTGACACTAAACCAGTCTCTGCAGTTCCAAAACAAGCCGCTGTAAGGCCCAGATCCCTTCAATACAATCCATATTAGCATTCCCTAGTTATGCTTTCACACTTATTGTATGTAGTAAATTTACTTTTAGTAACACGATGACGTTTTTAATCGAGTAAAGTCATTATAAAAGCAGTGAAATTTCTATATGCCTTTTTTTACAGGAGACCCAGATCCCTTACCTTGAGAAAGCAGGTTTCCAGAAAAAGAACATCTCATGGGAGGTCATCTCTAACCAGCCGCCAAAAGACTCACGAAAGTACAAGTTCCCACTTATGCTTGCACCTAAGTGTATTAAGACTTAAAAAACAAAATCATATCATAGCCTTAAGTTTGTTTCTGTTCGTAATAGAAAGACTTAGAAAACCAAATTAGTTCATAGCCTTTGTTTTAAGCTCGTAATAGAAGCATTTCTAAATCATTGGGACCTTTATTTCTTTTACGTCTGATACATGGTATGGTTACGAAAAACATGTTTTCCTTTCATTGTTGCAAATGCTTTCAATCAAATGCTTTGATGATTCTGGTCATCTTTTTATTTTTTCTGTTCGTGTCAGGTGTAATGTCTTGTAGCGTAAAAGAAGGTGTAATGTCTTGTAGCGTAAAAGAACATTATGATTTGATAATATGTATGAAAACCGCTCTTGCATCGATATCAAGCATACCGTAAATCATCCAAAGTACCTGGAAAAAAAACTTTTTTTTCATTTTCCCGCGCTCGCATCAGTTTATAGGTTCCCAGAAGATGATTTTCATATAATCAAATCAAGATAGCATAATATTGAAAACTTGGAAGGCATGTTATACTAGTGAACACGCTCGAGTATGGTAATGACCAATCGCCGACGTGGCGAGAATTGTTTGCATTTAAGAATTCTGTAGTAGCCGTGTTAACGTAAAGCCGATACACATTCAGCCAAATACATCTTAAACTTGGTCCGCATTAGTTTGTTTCTGAAGGCAAAATTCTTTGTACACAACCAAGTGCTTTATTAAAATATGTTTCAGTTACCACCTGACACCTTTATCTCTGTTCCAAACATTAAGTATCTATATAAATAAATATATAGTCAATGTTAGATAACAATGAAAAATTAACGGTAGAATTATATATGTCAAACAATTCCTGCCGACGTACCTACTTAACATCATATAGATGTATATCAACCGTTGGAAATATTCTTTATAGTGAATTTTTACCATGATAATGCTAGTAAAATCTATCTGCCATTAAAATTCTAAGACAAATTTTCACCTTATTCTTATGTAGTCTTCAAATCATTCTTTTTACCTAGCAAACTAGAGAACTTACTTAATTATACTTACTAAGGCATAATTAATTATCCTTGTAAATACCATTAAATTATTATTTCCTAGAAAAAAATAATCCACCACTACTATTACAAAGAACACTGGAGATATCGAGTATTCGGTCAGACAGGTCAACATCAAATTTAGAATGACAACATTAATTAACGAGAGCTATAGTATTAACGAAGCACACATTGTATCATTTACAACAGTCGGTCAATAAAGTTCTATATACGGGAATATCAGTTTATTATACAATGTTTCAAAAATAAACGTACATAGCTACATGTAACGGTAGATGGATTTCAACTTGGGCTTATGCTGTTAGTTAATTGAGTAACATCACATGTTTTTGTGTGTGAAGTCAAGGAGTTATTCCAGTCCTAATATTGAAGTAAACATGGTGGACCTAATCAAACGTCACATTGTCATCTGTAAAAGTTTTTACCGGACATACGCACAGCACCAACTCTGGCTTCCTTTAAAAGCCTCTTAAAGTACCGGAAATGACCGAAATGAATGGACTCAAATTATGTCTCTCGCTATTATTTGTACCATGTGTGTAAACATGTGTACATTGGCTTACAAGACGTCTTAGGACTTTAAACTGTATCTATGTTATATACGTTGTTGGACCCTAGCCTCTTCCCTCATGGCCTCAATGACCTCACGACAAATCCCAACAAGAAAACTTGACCCCAATTGAAACCTTTCATTTTGATTATCTGGTTACTTATGGTAGATCAAAAACAAGTTCCTGAAATGGTAACGTGTACGCGTCCCTGCCATCTTTACTATCTATGTCATGTTCTTCCAACCAAGACGTCCTTGCTTGGCCTCTACCATTTATTGTACATGTAGACGGACAAGAGTCACTAACGATACTTGACGATGCGTCTAATTGAGGATAATTAATATATTCCCTGTCTTCGTAGATTTCTGATTGGTCAGTTACAGTGTCTATTACATCTCGCGAAGACTGTGAATCAACGCTGACGCGTGAGGCGAGCGGGTCTGCAGAATACCGGTCTTCGGAGTCTAAAGAAAGTTGTGACAGTCGTCGACTGGCTACTTCATCCAGTTTCTTCAAGTGTACCTACAGTGGTATTAAAACAATGAATTAATAAAGATATAGATGAAAGGAACGCCAGAAGGTGAATATGTCACTATCTTGCTACTAGACACCATTAGACTACATTTTTAACAATCTTTTTTTTTGTAATTTTGGTATCGTTATAACATAAAACCAACGTCGCAATGTAATGACCCCCCAGGCAAGGGTATGCCAAAAGAACCCAGGCGGGGTAGGTGAAGTTGGCGGAAAATGACCAATCAATCCCAAAGAGCAATATACTGTGCAACATAGGCTAGTCGACATCCAGAACTTAACATATAGCCGAAGAAGCACGCCCAAACTTTATCAACTTTAACATATGATTACAGATAAAACCATTAGAATTTGATTCTTACTCTAGGCAACTTCTTCCATTGTAAGAGTGCTCTACGGTGTTAAGACCTTCGCCCCTTTCGACTCTGTGAAGAAACAAGAGTACTATGTAAAGAACGTGCACGCTTCAATTATTAAAACGGTTTTAAGTATAACGAACGTTCTGAATGTAATTATATGTTAACAGTAATTATATGTTAACTTTACTCAGAGACATATACTATATCCAGCAACACATGTTATTTATAAAAAAAATGTGGGGAAGCTTTCCGTAAAAAAAAAAAGCTAAATCTGCTATAAAAATCGTATCAGTATCAAAGCAACAATGAGGCATATGTAGGATGGTTACATATAGGTGATGTATTGTAATAATGAGTATATGTAGCTTGTGTTGTTTTCTAGCATACTTATGAAACATAACGCATTGCCCCAGTGCCGCATTATTTCTGACATACCTTAGAGATGAGCCGCACAAAGATGACGATCAGGACAATCTTCAGTGGCTGGACAATGATAATATCTGTCAGGAAGGACACGAGGAAGGCGAACAGCCAAGCCTCGGCCTTCCTTCTACCGTACTGAACACCGTACAGCAGTGTGAAGAAGGCCGACAGAGTAACTATGGCAAAGACCAGGCTGGAACACAACAAACATAGGGTGTTATATGGAGTTTCTATAATTAGTACTACATGTATTACAAGCTAACACACGTACCAAACGGCGTAGGGGACTATCCGTGTGTATGGATCAATTCAACATATCCCAGGATGCAGCTTACGCTTTTCAGTACAAATCTGGTGTGTTACTTCTTGAGGCTGATACGGTGCGTTTTAGTCTTTGACAAAAATCAAATTTATTACAAAGGTAGAACAAGATGGTGAAAATATTATGCATGAAAAAATCATCTTAGGTTTAAATACGAGTTTACAAGTCGAAACTGTAACAGCAAATCAACTATTACGCCAAAAATTATATTACACCGAACAACCTTTTGAGTGTGCTTACACTGTAAAACAATGCGACTACGGTGGTAGAAGGCAACGACCTTTTTTTAAAGACGGACATAAGCAGTACCCATCTTTGTTGGGGGAAGGGGGTGTCTGGTCGGAAACATTGCCGTGGTCTTGTATATGTGACAGGGTGGTTTAAGGGAAATAATTACCAAGGAATTATTATCAATTATTACCAGGGCTATCGTTGACTTATTGCGACGAACACAATGTATGTCAGGTTTCTAAAAAAACTATATATATATATATATATATATATATATATATATATATATATATATATATATATATATATATATATATACACATTGACTTACCAATAAACACAGACCACCAAGGAAGGCACCCCTCAGTATCAGCTCATAATAATCTTCTTTCCTAAAGAGTATATTGTAGAAGTAATAGAAAATTTAACACGATGTCAACAAAAGTTGTATTATAATAACTTTATTAGAGACGAAATGGCAACCATGTATGTAATCATAACCACCATTTTTGTCCCATGTAAGTATACGCTTAGGAGGGCCGTAATAATGCTAAAGTTTACAATTTCTTATTTGTAACCTTTTTTTTTTTATTTAAAAGGAATGGGAACTTCTACTGTAGCCTCTCAATGTTTTTTTTCACAGATATGGAGACAATTTTTCACTGAGCCCAAGTGTAATTGAATTGAAAAACAGAAAAACTTATTATTGAATATCTATTATTAGTACTATTGGTGTAGAGCGTCATTTCCTCATATTTTGGCATTGTCTATGATCATTAAACAAAAATCATCCACACCATTGACGAGGCTATGTATGTGTGTGTGTGTGTGTGTTTGTGTGTGTGCCTGTCTGTGTATGTGTGCGTGTGTTTTTCTGTGTGTGCGTGTCTGTGTGTTAATGTATGTATGTATGTAGTGTGTGTTTCTGTGTGCGTGTGTATGTGTAAGGGTGTGTGTGTGTGTGTGTATGCGCGCGCGCGTGTGTGTGTGTGTGTATGTGTGTGCGTGTGTGTGTGTGTGTGTGTGCGCGATCAGCGAACTGAGGTAAGATGTTGCTTTTGTTAGGGATGTTGCTGAAAACATATAAAAATGTTAACATAAAGCGTCACATGCAGATATCGATTTAATTTATTACAAACGCACCTGTTTTCGGGTTAATTTGCTCCATTTTCCCCCCGCCGTCCTCCGGTAGCGATGACGTGCTTTCAGTTTCTGATGTGTTGCAAGTGGTTTCAATACATACGACACTTTTCTTTTTCGTTTTATAATAGTTACCAAATGACTGAAAATCCCCCGATCGAATTATTTTGTCAATATTATTCGTTTTCTGTCTTTTTGACGATATGTTGCGGAAGATTTAGACAAGGACAACATTTGGTGGAAAAGCGATCAGAGTGCACATCAGTCCTAGAAACACCTGCAAGGTAAATATTATAAAATATTATTTTTTTTAAATAAAGAAAGATGCTGTCTTCTACTTTCAGTAATGACATAACTTTTAAACAAAAAATAGGCTAGGCACTGCAACATGTTTCTGCCCGAAAAAAATCCAAGTAAATGGTAGAAAAATAGCAGAAATACATATCACAAGAATATTATACAGAATCGAAAACAATAATCATTTTTGACTACATGTTAGGTTTTCTCTCTTTTCTGTAAACACAGAAAAAAGAAACATCAAAGACAAGATTTGCATTATTCGTACGAATGTCGTAGAAATCACCAACATAAATCAGTCTGGGATAGTCGTGTGTATGCCTTTACAACATCTTATTGCCTTGCTACTTAACCCTCAAACACCCGAGTGGGGTCCATTTGGACCCCAGGCGTACATTTTAAAGTGCCATTTGAACATTTTTGATCTGAAGAAAAAATCCTTCCGTGACTTTGTCAGTCAATATGTCTTATACCTTCTCCTAAGTTTTCGCAAAGATTGGTACAATAATGTGGAAATTATAAAGAAAGTTTGTGTTCAGTCCCTCTGGGGTCCAAACGGACCCCAGCAAAAATGTGCAGTTTTTAAAACAAACTTTGGAGGCTAACTCCTTAACCACTTACAGTATGACTACCAAACTTTTTTAGACAATAATAAGAATGTAAACCGAAATCATCACATACATTTCTGTGTCATCAACGTGTAATGTGACGACATTATGACGTCATTTGCCTATTCAGGGCGGCCACCTTGGATTTTGACCAATGACGTCATGAAATTAGCATAAATTATAAATTTTAAGTCATGAATATTGCATTGAATTTCATAGAATTTAATTGTTGTCAGAAAACAGGTGTAGTTTACCAAGAAAACCTTGTTTTTATTGAAATTGTCAAATTTTGGCAAAAATATGCCTGTTAGAATATGGTTGCCATGGCAACCCCCAAAAATGATAAACTTACTTTATTGACTAAAAACTTTTGCAAACAATATTTTGTGATAAATTACAAAGTTTCGTAGCTTTAGCTCTAGCCGTTCATGAGTTATGCGACATAAATGTTGCTGAGGGCCTCAAAATTCCCCTATCTGGTCGGAATAGGTTTAGTGCAAAACGTCGTCCTTCTGAACTTTTGCATAAATTATGATAATGAGTTAGAATTAGCAACACCTTAACATCTCAAAATCTTCCCCTTACATTGACGAAGCAATGTATATACAATGATCGCCGATAAGAAATGGTACTGAGATTTTATGAACAAAACATTTTGGGGTCCGTTTGGACCCCACTCGGTCATTTTAGTCGCAAAAAAAGATCGGGTGCTTGAGGGTTAAATAAGGCTATCTTAAAACGTTTGTTTTGTCTTAGAAAATTTAAAAAAAATTATAGTAAAATACGTTCTACGTATACAAAGATGGTGACCTCGCTATAAAAGCAACGTATACTATGGTAATAGGGTACCTCAACCCCCTGTACGTGCAATTTGTCCGTACGTTTTATGGGAGGCCACGTCCGCCAAGTATTTCTGAAAACGTTTAGGCTGACAGGGCAGGCGCGTCACTCGTACTGGCACATACGGGAGGCGAATCCACAACCCGATGGACGTGTCTGCGTGCTTTCAAATCCGCCAGTTTCCCTACGAGTCTGTATGGAGACGTACAGTACTTACTACTTACGGATCCAAAAATTTTGCCTGCGTTTTGACACGTAGACAGCACGTATTTGCATGTTCGGCGGGTTGTGCGCTTGGCTTTAAGTCAGTCATAGTCTGATGTATAGAAATTACGCTTACCGTTTGTAGACTGATGTTCAATAGAATTTTTGCGCCTCCTATGCTAATAAAGAGGTCGTCTGTGCTTTGTTGGAAAAACATGATGTTTGTGACCATCACGGACATAAGGAGGGAGAAACAACAGGACACTCTCTGCGCACGCGTGAAATTACTCCGCGTGGTAGGCCGCATCACAGATGCCCATAGATGATACTCCAGTAGTGGGTTTGTACTCGCAGCTTGAAAAACGTCACCTCTTGCTCTGCGTAACTACGAAGGGAAAAAACGAAAGAAAAATATCAATTCAATGGTTTTAAAAGAAATAGATAGCACCCTTACATATTTTATTTGCCCAAATGTTTAAAGAAGAAACTAATAGAAATAATAATAGAAAATTAAAATTACAAAGTAATATATACAAGTTTAAAAAAAACAACGACAAGAAATTCAAAACCCAAATGTTAAATTTAAGCATTTTGACTGTATAATATGTAAATGAAAATATGTCATTCTTGTATTATCTCGTGAAAATTAACATAACATCAAATGAAAATCATCTACAAGTTTCCATGCTCTTTAGGAAAATGAAAACGTGCAGAATGGAAATGTTAGGTGGCGTAACAGTACACGATCCTGCACTGGGAGGTCCGTTGGTAGTGAATGTGTACTCGGCGTAGCCCGATAGGTTTGTTGGGATCTTTGTTATTTTTACCCTTATGGCATAGTCTCCAGGCTGGAAGGACAGAAATACAGCGTCATTAGTCATGGTTTAACAAAAAAAAAAACTTATTAAAACTATATTATAGGCGGCGTTCCGTCAGAAGGCGTTGTTTTGATGCCTGTATCATGTCCAGGAAACAAGTGCGAAGATAGTTTTAGCCCGAGAAATCAACATGATAGAGTAATAGAAAGTGGCAGGCACAAGTGGGTGGAGGCGTTTGTCTATGTTGAAAAATTTATTTTCCATATGCTAGTTAAGTTAACCTAAGAGTGACAGGAAGTGACAGGGCCAATGCTGACTGCCAAGCAACTTTGACCCTTTGCTGACGTCATACTTTCGTTCTGAATGTGTGACTTTAATTTTGGTTTTGGGGTCATTCCGACTAAATAAGGATCAGAGGACTGATCGAAAGCTTGTTGGTAAGCGCTCTTGTTTTTGCACAGATTGTCTCCAAATTGTAATATAATGACAGAAAGTGTTTATTGGTTCATTGTTTCATAAACACATATCCATATATCTTATTTTAAGTAATAAAACGTGTACATGAAATACGACAAACTATAAATATTTAAAGGTATACAAGATGGCATAACAAATAACCTACATGTGTTTGTGTTATAACTATTACATCATTACCTGATTAAAGATGTTGGCCTTTAGTTGGCATGATAGTCCTGATCGCGCTCATTTAGAAGATTGATTGCATAGTCCATGTCTGTCCATTCTGCATACCCCGTGGGGCTAGCGACAAGTGTCCACTGGTACTCGTAGGTGAAATCCCCTACATACATACATAATTTGTAAAATAAATTAGTCATAACATTTAATCAAGTTTAAATATAGGCAATACAGCACATTTTATGTAATAAGCATTGAAATTTGCTGCACTTACCGGACTGGTCTTCACAGTTTTCACACACAGATTCCAACTTCATCTGTTCTCCTTCGTTTATTACAGGGCCACATGTACCATGCAGTTCCTCACAGCTATGAGAAGAACATGAAATTACCATTGACAAACAATACATAAATATTTGAATTGCAAATATATTGATTTTTAACCCTAGGATTTGTCAAATACTGAGCGAATCATCGTTACTGTAATGTTACTACCTACCTACCTACCTAGTCCCTTGACCTCCAGGTCGTTGGGGGGACAAGGTAGACATGAAGATCGAGAGTTGCCTCCAGGTTCTTCTATCCCTAGCCAGGGTTATCCTCTCCTGTAGGCTGAGGCCCGTCCAGTCAGCGATGTCTTCCTGCCAAGCTTTTCGCTGCCGTCCTCGGCGACGTCCACCTTCCACCGTTCCTTGTAGGCCAGGTTGTTGTGTCGGGTGACGTGCCCGAACCATTGCCGTTTACGTCTTATAACTGTTGCTAGAAGTGTTTCCTGCGGGCCAAACTGTAATGTTAGGTCGAGCAAATAGAACACGTGAGTCGTTGAAAAATTGATCATACGTTTCTTGACAAAGACTAGTTTATAAGAGTTTGACGGTTGAAACGTTTGGCAAATAGATCGTTTTCACAGAAAACCGTTCGAAAACCGTTCCGTCACGCGTGGGCGCCATGTTGGATGGTAACCTGGATGAATAGAACACAGAACAGCGCTACCAAAGTTACTTGCGGAGGGTTCAAGTGTGCTGTTATACGGAACTGGGCTGTCAAGGGTACCGCCATACGTGCGTACATATTCAAGTTCGTACGGGGTGGTCCGTATGAGTTTCTTAGCCTCTATCACACCACGCCAGGTATTGGATCTTTAGTAGAAATTTGACATATAATATATCAGGGGAGTTAAGTGACCGAGGAATATGGTTAGCGACTCAGGTAACTAACTTCTCTAGGATGTTATTTGTCTATTTTTTGTCTAATTATATTTTTTTCGCGTGTCCTAGGGCGCTTTTTTTGTCCGTGTAAAAACGAAAACGAAGCACTGTGGTGCGTCGCAGTGTCCGGAGGTGCCACACTGCGGCGCGCCGCTGCGCATCATTTCCACTTTTTTCCATTTTCATGTGCGCACAAGTGTGGACTGGAGCGAGACCGCCCAGTTTTAATGGCCAGCTCTGTTGGAACTTCAGTTATTTGGTAGTTTTCCGTGACAGGCGAGCATAGACAAGACCGATTCCTAAAAATCGCCGATAAGTTCTAAAAATTGATTGATTTTCGACAGAATATCAGGCGCATACTGATAAATATCATTTATAGCTCGCTGACATTTTTTGTGACAGGGCCTTTACGTCCATGACATACCCCTGCCGGAAACCAACTTTCAGCCCGCTAAAAGAGCATTTGTCTGTATAACGCAAACTCCGCGCCGGGGCTCATGTTGTTTATCAAACTAAAAGAGGGTGCACTGTAAGGAAAGTTGTTAAATAGAAACATTGAGCAGGCCTTATCCTGTTTTCATGGAACTCGCAGTTAGTACGGCAAACATTCAGCCCGTTTCCGAATTAAAAAAAAAAAAAACTTCTTTCCACGAACGAGTCCACCACGTGCCGTGTGGAGATCGAGCAGCTTATCATCCAACATGGCCGCTCGAACGTTCGAACGCGACTGTGACGTCACTGTGAAAACGATCTATGTGACGGAGCCCTAACTGACGCCGATGTCAAACTCAAGCTGCTTCCTGAAATCTATCCTCTTCCGGTTCCTGGAATTTGCTAGGACGATGACTGTGGAGTCGAGGAGACTTCCGACTGCGATGACGGCAGCACCAACACTCTCTAACAAAGTCGGCACCAACCCGACAAACGCAAACTGCAGCAAAAACGTCACCCCCTCTTCTAGTTGTCCCGACAGTACTTGTGTAATGGGCGGCACTGCTTTGGCTGCCTTTACGTATATAAATGCTGACACCGCGTATAAAAAGCCACACAGTACCAGGGGTATTGTTAAATACACATCCATGTCCCACTTTGGGTGCGTTAAAAACATTGATCCAATCGCCATTGTAGAAGAGACAGCATGTGAATAAAATAATACCGCCAGGTCTGTACTGTGTACAAGTAAAAGTCTGAGCTGAACGTTTGAGAGACATTCTGTCAAAGCTGATAGAAGGGCCAACGAAACGCCAATGATTGGTGCACTGTTGTCACGTGACATGCCGATGTTTCGGGTTATTGTTTTGCTGTTGTCACGTGATGTGCCGATGTTTCCGGTGATTGGTGTGCTGTTGCCACGTGACGTACCGATGTTTCCGGTGATTGGTGCGCTGTTGCCACGTGACGTACCGATGTTTCCGGTGATTGGTGCGCTGTTGTCACGTGACGTACCAATATTTTCCCAGGGGCCGACCGCCACCAGAACAATTCCTGCAGTACAAAGCACGCTCCCGAAAAACCCAGCTAAACTCGGTCTCTACAACAACAAACATGGTGATCAGAGCTACCATCTACAAAAAAGAAAAAAAAAATAAATAAAAGAGAAGGGAAGAAGATAAAAAAAAGTAGAAAAAATGAAACTAAAAAGGAGAAAATGTGACCTAGGAAAGGACTATTTCGAAATAATCCACAAAACTTAGTCTCTGTAGTTAGAATCATTGCTATCAGATAACTACGCGCTATCATAGAAAAGACACAAACATGCACTAACAAGCACAAGCAGAATTCCACAGTTAAAAGAACCACGAAAACTTGAAGGAAGTAAGGAATTTTTCTCGGGTACTAAGCGCTGTAAAAACTCACCTGTCGGAGAAAAATGTAGGCCCCTATGGTGATGAGAAGCGGCAGTGCGGAGTTGTTGATGGCGGTCGCGTTCGCGGGTGGAAGATATGTGATGGCAAAAACGAAACTTACAAACTCGACATACTCGCCGACACCTTGAAGTACCAACTGTCCCAAGACTCGCCAATCTCAGACTCGCCGGTCTCAGGTCTGTCTTATACAACAGCACGAGCCCCAGCGTCAGGAGAAGCGCGCTGCCCTCCTGAATGAAGACCACTTGAAGCGCCGTGACTCCACTGGTGGTTACCTGCCGCGTCAGGACCGAGATAAACGCAAACACAACCCCGTAGGACGCAGCGATGGAAACATCTTTCACGGCCTGTTGAAAGGGAACACGCGATACAAACTCGTTCGTTCGATACAACTTGAATAAAGATAATTTTGTGCACAACTGTTGCTTTATTTCTACCGACGTTTGACGACAAGTCTGTGGTCTTCCTCAGGGTTATTGGTTCACATTGTACCGCAGCTAAATGTGTTTCTGCTTAGAGTCAATAACTGTATACGATTTGAGTAAATATTGTACGTTTGGGACTGCATCTGTAAGTTTCAATGTGAACTATTCAGAAATACTCTACGGAAGGTGTCAGACGTTATTCCGAAACGTTAGTGGCTGCGAAAAAAATAGTCTTTTTATTGACGTCCTCAACGATAACACAAGACGGCAATACGGCGACCTTAAATTGATATCCCTTCATTCATTGTTTGACTATAAATGTAATATGGGAAAGCATTTATTTTATTTGATTAAAGCACCACAGAAGTATATTGATATGCTTTTTCATGAAAAGAAAACCACGTGTATTGTGTTTGTGTGTATTGTGTATGCACTTTCAATGTGTGTTCATTTTCCGAATGAACTCCAATTCTCAATCTCATGCTGTACGGTTTTACGCTAAAGTATGTTTCATGCGTCAATTATCTTGGCCACTGTATCATGTCCGACTTTTCTGCCGAATTTGTCATTCAGAATCAAGTCAGGGGTTTTTATTCCAGAGCAAATTCGCTCCATAGCTAGTTTCCCTGCAGCGCTACGGAGAATTTTTTTCACGGCTTACTGTTTATCAATGTTCTGTTCATAAGTCTGGTCAGACTACAGTGTGGGCGATATCGCATAATTTTGTATATCATACCATTAAGATGATGCTTGCGATTACTAGGCGGACCAGCACAAGTGTTGTATTTGCCACCTTTGATGCAAGGCGCCTTAATCTAAAGCATTTGTTTCTCGTCTACTCATTTCAGCTAATGTAAATATACACACTTGCGCATTCTGATTTTTACAGTGAAAGGACGACTCTAGCTTCATTGCGTCAATTTGGCAGCACTTTTAACATGTGAGGTCAATTTGAATGTTTAGGTTTTAGTAGTTATATTATGGTAGCTGTTGTGTCATCTTCCTTTATATGTGACTAGATTCATATGGACCAAGTGCCTGATTTAAATCAATAAAAGAGCAATTAGACAATAAAACAAAAACAAAACAAAAATAAGAAATGTGCAGCGCAGTTCCAACAATGTGAACTTTTCTGTTGAAATTCTGAACTACAAGCACAGATCATAATGGACGCAAATTACGGAAGACAAATATCTAAACATTGAAGGATCTGTCAATAGGTAAAACACACGGTTACTCATTCGCCTCAAAATACAGTTTATGACAATGCATACCCCGTACGCATGAAGTGAACGGCCGTTATAAGCCAGAATGTAGTCAATTGACAAAGATAAAAGTTTGCTAAAGTTTTGCACAAATGGCTGGTCGGCACACATAAGATAACTGAATATTGAAAGTAACAAAATCTAAACACGATTTAAAAACTCGCCATGAATAAAAAAATCTTTTGGAATAGTGCGTTGATCAAAGGCTTCGCCAAACAATCCTTGATGGAATTTTAAAACATCTACATGGTGTATTTTTAAAGAACCTTCATGCTCAAGGATCAAAAGCGTCCCCTGACAATGTTTGCTAGAACTTCAATAGATGGTCCAGGCGTCACCCAATTTAAAAGCACTTTGTAGACACAAACGTATACCATGTATACGATGCACAAAAACTACAACAACAAAAAACACTGTAAAAGGCGAATCCCGTATTATCTGAATTCCAGCCAAACCGGAGATATGAGATTTTGGTCTATGAGACAACGGCTGCTTTGATAGAAGAAGATAGCTTTACTTGGTAAAGATTATGCTCTAAAAACAGACAACTTTGCCCCGGTCATCACACACCAGTTCAATGCCTCCTACGAGCAAGGAATAGTACCAAGCGTCTGGAAGGCTGCTTATTTTGTTCCCATCCCCAAGTCAAGGGGAGCAGTCAACCCGAGTGATATGAGGCCTGTGTCCCTCCTCCCTGTTCTGGCCAAGTTGCTGGAAAGGTGCATACTGAAAAGACTCCTCCCGGCCATCACACCAGTCATCACCAACCAGTATGCGTACCTCAAGGGCTCATCCACTGTCATCACCGCCATCAGGATGGTCCACACTTGGCTGACAGCCCTTGACTTCAGAGACAACACGGCAGTCGATGTGCTACTCGCAGATATGAGCAAGGCCTTCGACAGGGTGAGCCACCCAGTTCTACTGCGTGTGAACGACGTGGTCGCGAATCCACGTATGGTTGCCTGGCAGCACAACTACCTGCAAGGTCGAACCCAGAGAGTCTCTGTAAACGGCACCTTTAGTTGCTGGCTGACCCTTACATCTGGTGTACCTCAAGGAGGGGTGCTGTCGCCCTACTTGTTCCTGTTATTCATGAGTTCTCGCACCACAGTCTACAGAGATACCTTAGATGTTGGGTATGCCGATGATGTGGGCCTGTCCAGATCAATCCCCACAGAGAACACTGGTATGGACGTCAATCCTATGTCAACAGAAGCATCGCAGCTTGACTCTTGGGCAAACAGCAACGAAATGTTGCTAAATGGCAAGAAAAGTCAAAGGTTGCTGATCTGCTTCAGAAGGAACATTCCGGCTCTAACACCTCTGTCTCTTGGAGGCGACCATGTCCCAGTCACTAGTACTGCAAAGGGCTTAGGATTCATTTTTGATAGCAAACTGACCTTCCAGGACCACGTGAGGTCGACAGTCTCCAAAGCCTCCAGTAGACTATACTGCCTGCGTGTACTGACAAAGCAAGGGATGAGCGTTCCCGACCTGGTACAGGTATACTTGTCACTTATTTGCCCAGTCCTCGAGTACGGACACGTTCTGTTGGTCGGTTGCAACGAGGAACTGTCTACCAGTATGGAACGAGTTCAAAAGCGTGCCCTCCGTATCATCTCCTGTGGTGGCAGGCGTTCAGTACCAAACCTTCCGTCCTTGAAGGACAAGAGAGAAGCCGCAGCAATAAAGCTGTTTAAGGAAATGCTAAAGCCAGAACACCCGCTACACGATCTAGTGCCCCCCCCCCCCCAACGAGCTACAGCATCTGGCAGGCAACTGAGAAATCAGAACATGTTCTCAGTGCCTAAAGCAAGAACTGAAAGACTGAGACGGTCCTTTGTGCACACAGCTGTCAGACTGTTCAATTACTCTACTGCTCAGCAATGTTACTGGGTCTCGCACTGGCCTCCCGATTGTTCACTTACTGACTCGTTTGTAACCTGCATTTGTATGTCTATGCCATGTTTTTATTGAGACCATTTGTAACAAATCGCACTTAATTCAGGAGGTCTGTGGCCTCCTCCTCACGTGGATTTGTGTGTGTGAAAACAAACAAATAAACATATAAGTGATATATCCTATGTTAAAATTGTTGTTTTCTCGTGAGTTTACTCTACATTGTAAGTAAGTAAGGATTGATCATGCAGCCTGTACGCGTGACAAAAATCAAGTAGACCACAGCCGTCCCCAAAGAAGTAAGCATCGTGTCGTAGTCGTTGAAAACTACGCCAGTGAGACAGACAAATAAACCAGTACTTGGTTTTTAACGGTTGCAGTTCTAATAAACATTGCAAGGCGACGCTTTTGATCCATGAGAACGAAGCTAATGCAGTACAAAGAATTTCTAGGCAATCCTTTCTAACCGTGAACATAAACTTTATATAGAAGATAACCTTACAGTATTCCAAAACACACACAACAGACATGTTAGAGTGATCCATAGTGCTGCCTTCACTGAAACATGCCTGTTTTGTGTTATCGATGTATCTTAAAGCCGTATGTACATAAAGAAGAAAAATCTGAGGACACAATTCCAGTAAGTAATCACAAGTTAAAACTTTGTACAACCTTATGTAACAAAGAGAGACGATGTTCATGTCCTGTATCAGAAAAAGTTTCCCAACCCAACTATTGTCGACATGACAAATACAATGACCACCTTGTGGTGTCTGGTACGACTATGGCACAGTGGTGATGGATAAGTTCAATGACCTGTGACTCTTAACTTGTCGTATCATGCCAAATAACGTCGACTTACAGGAGACTTGGACGTATTTGTGATTTGTATAGCATTTCAATGACATGACGGGGGAGCTTCAATTTCAAACCACTGAAAATATCAATACTTTGTTAACATCGACTGTCATAATTCCACCAGGTGCCATAATACCGCCACCTCAAAAAAAACCGTTAATATAGAGGTTTTCCCAAAATTGTCTTGAACACCGAATGTTTAATATCCTAAATGTAATACATTTCAGATATTACGTGTTGAGGACAATCTTGAGAAGGCCTCTTTTTATGAGGTGGCGGTATAATGGCACCTGGTGGAATTATGCGAATGTATGTTAAACCTTGGAAACAATATGAGCATTCCAGGATATATTGGATCTTTAAATCGCTGCTAAATGTTTATGTGTGTTATGAAATTGAATCACACAATTATGAAGACAATTCGTGGAGATCCTCCGTTGTTATATTTTATGTTATGATGCTAACTTAGTTTATTTTAATGTCAATCTTAGTTGTTATTGTTGGTTTATTTTATTATTATTTGTTATGTTATCTTGAGCAGAAGATGTTCATACTCACAATATTGCGCTTCTTGTTCAATGCTCATTGAATGAATGTGAATAAAATGCATAAAAATCATTTAGATGAAGGTTTGGATTTACAATGAAATTAGATGGAGATGCACATTTCTTCGGATTTAACTCCACAAGCCACTGACATACCCATATGTGAATTTTAGACAGGTCAGAATTTAGGATGGCTGCAAAATCGGAAGTTTTTTTTTTTTACTATCTGGAGAAGGAAACTATCGTCGGCGAATACGTCAGGATGCGAAACGATATCATTCACACTGTCATTGATAATTTTTTATACTCGAATGTAAGTTCATCTGTGACGGTAAACAGCATTATGTTACAATTTACATAAGAGCCATCAACCTTCCCTCATCCGAGACGGGGGCTGATACCGGCTTCCAAGCACCATTGGCCCTTTGCTGACGTCACACTTCGGGTTTGGATGTGCGATATAAGTGTCATTTCTACTTGATAAAGATAAAAGGGCCGATATAAAGATTGTTGGTAAGCGTTATGAAATTTAAAACAGTAACATAATTATGCATATCATGTAGATAATTATTAAAAGGAATATAGGACCTAACTTGAGCCCTGTGAAACAACACGCATTTGATATTGAGCCACGTAGAAGACTCAACATCTTTATGGACCTATGTTAAGGTCATTGATGCAGATAAGATGAGGCCAGACGACAAAGACTGTAGAGCTCACATGACTTTATTCCTTCTCCCAGGACTCCAAGCATGGCATTTTTTTTTCAGAATCAGGCTCTCTCCTAGACTATTACACTTTCTTGTAGGAGGGTTTCTAAAAGAAAATTTCCCTCTCGGTTGTTTCTTAGTGGGTTCATAACACAATCTATGAGTTAGAACACGTGACTCTACCGAAACGGGGGTCGATATCGCGTGTCAGAAAATTACGATTCAGGTCACATGCTCAGAGTAATTGAATCATATCACAACTGAGTAAAGTCGACGTATTGGCGGTCGAAAATGTAATATTAACAATATTGCTTTTAATTTAGTTGAATGTAAGTTACAAATTTCAAGCAAAAGTGATGTATATCAACCACACAGAAACAAGAGAAAACATGTATTTTTGCATGACTTGAACTGTGTCACTCTAGATGTCATTCTGAATCATAGTTGAAATGTAATTTTCCACAAAAGAAGCCCCAACAAAGACGAGGGGCGCCATAGACTCCCTACAACTTGCGATCAACTTCTCACTGAATCACGTGTTCCTTCGACGCCACAGAATCTTTGAATGGTTCATTATTTGGCAAAGTCGAAAATTTGGTTAACTGGACTTTTATGGGTTTGTAAATTATATTTCAACATCAATTCAGAAAGTATCCTTGCAGGTACATGAAGACATTCCTTCAAGGTTTCTTCCCCATGAGGGCGTTTCCGGCGTCAGCAGACGGTGACGTCAGGAGACGGAAGTACAGCTCCTTGTAGCGGTTCATGTCGAACGTCACTTTGCCTCCCTGTTCGTATAAAAAAATAATAATAAACGAAATTCTTTACTGCACATTTTTCTCCATTGGCTAAGTACAGGTCACATGGTAACAATCATATTACAATCTTTGCGCAATAAAGTTGACTTGACTTGGCTTGACTTGACTATATATATATATAACAAAAGGAATGGAAACAATCATACACATCTATATATGCAGATATGTGTCTAATCTATTCTAGGACATTCGACTTTCTCTCGCTTCTTGGTAATTACATGGAGCTAGCTGTTTGATTGGTTAGAGTTGGTTTAGCAAAAGCTGTCAGGAATAAAAATTTCTCTTTCCCATAATTCAAGTATCTGAAGTGGGGAAATTTTCTTAACACATAATGAAATAGAATGCCCCTATCGCTATCATACAGATGCAGAGGACAACACACAGTAAAATGTACTTCATCTTCTACCTTACCTTAACTACAAAATTGGCAGATTCTTTGCTCTAGAGGAGTTTTAAAATTGAAGTATTTAAAAGATAAGATTCTTAGTGAAGCTTTTGGGCAATGAACCTGTATCATTCATTTTTTCAGCATATTTATGATAACGGCAGTCTGAACATTAAAATGATCACCAAAAGGTTTTTGCACATTCTGCACATCATGAAGTATTTGTCATAGAGCCTTGTAATTAGGATTCATGCACAATTGTCAAGATCAAAAAAGCTTCATTAAGAAGCTATCTCACTGAACCTTCGGTATATTGGCGATCTCCCTGTGGTCGAGCGATTTGACAAAGCGCTCAATAAATTCCATCGATGAATAAGGCTATGTGTGTTATGTTGTAGTTTTAGTCGTTTACACTTGTACGTTTTGCTTGATATGCTATTACAAAGTGAAGCATAACATAGATCTAAATTAGAAATTACTTTTTATAAAATCTAAATTAGTGATTACTAAATTACTATTGATATAACATGATCTTATCATGAAATAGTGAATATTAATTATAACACAGTCTAGTGGGCTGCATATGACTACAGTTGTTGTTGTAACCAAAGTATGTTATGGAGGAAGTTTCCGTGTTGTAGCAGGGGGTATTTTCACGGGGAGGGGTTGATATCAATTCTCATTTTGCCGTTCTCGAGGCATTTCCTCGAACGTGGGACTCCAACTGTGAGAGCCGCTAACATCTGGGACACATGGTGACTACACTTACGTCAGTGATGACGTCATAGACAGCCGGGACATCTTCGCAGTCGAGCTGGAAGTTTTTGCAGTAGTTCCCGAACTCCTCCAGGTCAACAATACCGTCCCCTGGGTGGGGAAAATTACGATGTCTATGAGAACCTTGTTCAAATGAATCAAACGGATCAACCGTTAAAGGTTCTTATATCTGCATGAAGTCTTATTGTCACATAAATATACACGATAGACTAGAGATTATATGTCTACTTTTCTCTATTAAGTTGACACTACTTTAGCTAGATTTAGTCTGTTTAGTCAGTATGCTGCCTGTTAAGGCCAAAGTATTTTATTTGCTCATTAACCAGTTACTTTCACATTCTAAAACTTTGCAGGTTATTCTTAAGTATTTAGCTATAAAGGTCAATTCGAGTGTTTCCTTTGAAAAAGTAATTTAGTGGCTTAATCTATTAGTGTCATGCTCTATGCCAACCAATCAGATGGTCTGTTTGCACACGTAAGTATTCTAGCTTTTCGTTGGTTACATGGCTGACACTCATGCCATTGGCTATCGCAAGCCTACTTTTCTAATTGCTCCTCGCATACGAAAGTTGTAAGTCTCTTTTCAATTGGCTGTTGGCTCTATTGGCTCTTTTCTATTGGCTGTTGTCCCCCAATGACCTGGAGGTCAAGGGACTAGGTAGGCAAGTTGGCTCACCGCTGACATCCATGCCCTTGAAGAGAATTGGGATCATTTTCTGGCACCAAGTGGGCAGGTCAGACACGGACTTGCAGGTGGCGAGTGTCTTTTCCCACATCGCTAGGTAGGCATCGAAAGAGACCTAGGGAATGAATGGAAGGAAAAGATTGCGCGCTTTCATTTAAAATTAGAAACAATCTTCAACTAGGTTACGCCAAAAAATAGTTATTCAAGCAACTGGATATGGTTTTGGAAACGGTCAGACGTTTCGGATAGAATCCACTATCCTTCGTCAGTGACACTGAAGTGACCTGGAAGAAACAGGTCTTTTATACTCTAACTATGAATGAAGACAGTTTCAGTCGTCCAATAGGAAACGTTATAAGACAATTCAGACTGAAGACAATTTGGATTCCAAAGGTTCAACTAGGTTGCTTTAAATAGGTTGAGGCTTGTGTGGATCTTCTGCCCTTTACCCTGCCTCCTTGTAGAGTAAGGGTTAGTAAGACTTAGGCAGCTCCAAGCTATCATTGCGGTTCAGCTTTGCACCTTCCAACTGGATGTTAACTGCTTCTTTGATCTGGCAACTCTCGCGAGAACTGGGTCACTCCGTGATCAAGATGGACTGATAGCCATCAAACATTTGGAGGTACGTGTGTTTACCTTTAAAACGTTGTCACTAGCCATCAAAACCTAGTCGCTTGATGAAAATCCTATGAACTAGGCAGGTGATAACAAGGAAAGGATAACCCCGTCATTTCCAACAAATGACAACCTGTACATCATCCAAATACAAATATATAGGACTTTTTTGTTCTACGCAGGAACAAAGTTCATTGTAGCACTGTTCGCTGGCTCAATAGAATTACATTTGCTAACAGCCCGGTAACAAGAAAACTATTTTACCATATGTTACCCTGCTACTCTATTTGATACATTGATGTTGTACATATACCCCATGTTAAAGGTAAGAGCAATCTTTCCATACGTACACTGGCACCGTGATCCTCGTTGGCGTGGACCTGTGCAGGTGATAGCAAGGAAAGAATAACCCCGTCATTTCCAACAAATAACAACCTGTATAGTGTATATGATCTAAGTACTAATCTATAGGCTTTATAATTTTCTGTTTCGTACCAACACTCTATTCTGGCTGAACAGAATTACATGTGCTAAGGTTCTTGTAAATAAGGAAATTATTTCACCATTTCTAACAATGTTGTACTTTGTGACCAGAAAAACTGTATCACTTGGTTACTAATATAACCAAGAATATGGAATCACGAATCTCAAAGGATATCCCTTTCTGGCAAATGTTTTGCAGTTGTTACAATATCTATCTTCTATTTTGACTGAGTAATTGTGTAATATTTCCATACTTACACGGGCACCGTGATCCTCGTTGGCATAAACCTAGGCAAGGAAAAGATAAACCGGTCATTTCCAACAAACAACAACCTGTATATTGTATATGATCCTATTACTAATCTATAGGCTTTATTATTTTCTGTTTCGTACCAACACTCTATTCTGGCTGAACAGAATTACATGTGCTAAGGTTCTTGTAAATAAGGAAACAATTTCACCATTTCTAACAATGTTTTACTGTTTGTTTCTATTTGATACTTTGATGTTGTACACAGAACTTACGTAAAAGATAAGAGTATTTTTCTACACTTACTCTTGCACCGTGATCCTCGTTGACGTGGACCTGGGAAAGTGATAGAAAAAGGCTTCGGTTTCACTTTTCCAAAAAATATCTTAATATCAATACTAACGACAACACATTTGTCTGCTAAATTTCTCTGAGCGAATCCTTCACCTGCATCATATTTGTCCTTTGACAAAGTTTTATACAATCATGTTTCCTCCGACGCTATAAAATGACATGTTAAGAGACCTTGTGACCAGAAAACCTGTATCACTTGGTTACTAATATAACCAAGAATATGGAATCACGAATCTCAAAGGATATACCTTTCTAGCAAATGTTTTGCAGTTGTTACAATATCTATCTTCTATTTTGACTGAGTAATTGTGTAATATTTCCATACTTACACGGGCACCGTGATCCTCGTTGGCATAAACCTAGGCAAGGAAAAGATAAACCGGTCATTTCCAACAAACAACAACCTGTATAGTGTATATGATCCTATTACTAATCTATAGGCTTTATTATTTTCTGTTTCGTACCAACACTCTATTCTGGCTGAACAGAATTACATGTGCTAAGGTGCTTGTAAAAAAGGAAACAATTTCACCATTTCTAACAATGTTTTACTGTTTGTTTCTATTTGATACTTTGATGTTGTACACAGAACTTACGTAAAAGATAAGAGTATTTTTCTATACTTACTCTGGCACCGTGATCCTCGTTGGCGTGGACCTGGGAAGGTGATAGAAAAAGGCTTCAATTTCACTTTTGCAAAAAATATCTTAATATACTAACGACAACAGATTTGTCTGCTAAATTTCTCTGAGCGAGTTCGTCACCTGCATCATATTTGTCCTTTGACAAAGTTTTATACGATCATGTTTCCTCCGATGGCGTAGAATGACATGTTGAGAGACCTTGTAACCAGAAAGCTATACCAATCGGTTAATAACATATAACCATAACTGTTTACAGTGGTAATGATTCATCATACTCTCACGTCCTAGTCAGGTAATGATTATCTATCTTTTATTTAGACTGATGTTGTGTTGAGTAATTTTCCCTACTTACACGGACACCGTGATCCTCGTTGGCGTGGACCTGGAAAGGTGTAAAAGCAAAAGGCTACAATTTCACTCTTGAAAAAAATCTTAATTTCCTAACAACAACTAATACGTCTACTATATATTGTTCTGAGCGAAATCGTCATCTGCAACGTTTTTGTCTTTGGTAAAGTCTTTTACGATCATCTTTTCTCCGACGCTATAAAATGACATGTTAAGAGACCTTGTGACCAGAAAACTGTATCACTTGGTTACTAATATAACCAAGAATATGGAATCACGAATCTCAAAGGATATCCCTTTCTGGCAAATGTTTTGCAGTTGTAACAAAATCTATCTTCTATTTTGACTGAGTAATTGTGTAATATTTCCATACTTACACGGGCACCGTGATCCTCGTTGGCATGAACCTAGGCAGGTGATGACAAGGAAAAGATAAACCGGTCATTTCCAACAAATAACAGCCTGTATAGTGAATATGACCCAAATACAAATCCATCAGCTTTATAGTTCTGTGAAGAAACGTCTTCTTGTTGGCAAAGTTCATACCAACACTTTCTATGGCTGAACAGAATTACGTGTGATAAGATGCCTGTAAGAAGAAAGCCGTTCTACTATTTGTATCTCTGTAACTCTATTTGTATATTTTTATACTTTTATGTTGTACACAGACCTTACGTAATAGGTAAGATTAGTTCTTCCATACTTACCAGGGCATCGTGTAAGTCGTTGACGTGGACATGGGATGGTTATAAGAAAATGCCGTAATTTCACTCTTGCAAAATCTTTATTGTTCATGGCACGATCAGATCGTTTAGATTGCAGAAAACCATATCAGCTATCCACAAGAGGGCAGGGTATGAAATCGCTAGTTACAATGAAACCATGTCTAAAATCAGTGTTCCTAGTGATAACTGTGATATGTATTTGATACGTCCACTGATGCTGTGTCATCCACATGCCTATAGAATAATAATAGTAATTATATCACACTTACAGGGTGATCCTCATTGGCGTGAGCGAGCGCCTTAAGGTCCTTCCATTCGTCCTCAAGAGAGGCCAGCATCAACTTGTAGTCAGCATCAGACAGGCTTCCCTTGTTAACATCCTTGTACCTCTGTTTCATTGGAGAGGGTTTAAAATGAATGTGGAAAAGTGACGCAGGCCTGATATTTCTTTGAAAGCCCCCATGACAAGCAGATACTATATGACTGGTTTATTTCAAAATACAAACAAACTGACATTGGCATGGCAGCCTCACGGCTGAATTGCGTCAAGTCATTACAAACCATTACATCATTAAATCAACAAGGTGGTTAAAATCGAAGATTATAAATAATCGCACAGGCACGGATCTTAAAAATCCGGTAACAGACAGACAAATTAAAACAACGTTGGGATAATATCAATGTATCAATATGTCGGATAAATATTTAAAATACTTCATGTCTTACTATTCAATACAAAACAGCAGCACACGGGTGACAATTACTTGTTCAAAAGGCGGACCATGATGGGTACAGCGCTGTTACGATAGCGTTCAGTTGTACAGCGAGTAGTGTTCAGTTTGTGGGATGACCTTGTCTGTCTACCACTGATTTCACCTCTGGCTGGTGGCAGTAAGTGCAGGAAGTGCTCTGACTGACTGAGAGAGTTAGCAAAGTTTTTGATCAGTTCAAGACGTCGTGCTTGTAGAGAAGGTACTCCCAAGTCAGAACAGGCATCAGTGTAAGACGTGTAGTTCTGTACCAGTACAGTATTATGCGCACAGATCATGTTACTAAGTGCAGAGGTGAGCCCGGAATGCCAGACGGGGGCATACCATACTGTAAATGAAGTTAAGTCTGCGGGGATTTAATTTCGCGGTAGCGGGAAAAGGACTTTTCGCTGTGGTTTTAATTTCGCGGTAACACTATAGACTATAGTCTAATACTATTATAGAAAAATGTTCGCGATGGTTTTAAGTTCGCGGTGAAGGGGTTACCGCGCAAACCACATACATTAATCCACTGCGAACATTTCTGCATTTACAGTAATTTGGTACCGATGACATTACTGACCACTTGGTCTTCATAATTCATATAATGTCGATCGAACATTATGTTACTACATCGTTTGATAATGATGACATTACAGAATACGCGGCGCTATTAAAGGGTACATTATCTATGAAATATGAAGATTAATTGACGTAATATCCATCTGAATGGCCTACATTTATTTCATGTTTAAACTTCTTTGATAGAGTCAATAACCAATAAGACGCCCAAAATTTTAATAGCAAACTATTCAAGGAAATAATGTTTATCAAGATAATATATAAAATGATGACCACATAATTATTAACCCTATCCAGACTGGGGGGGGGGCTAAAAGGTGCCTGCGCCAACTTTGACCTCCTATATCTCCCAAACGGCTTGTGCTAGAACAACCAAACTTGGTGACTTTTCCTAAAATATTGTTGGCAACGATGAAAAAAAAAGTAAGTTTATGACTTTTCGTGTTGCCATGGCAACGGGTTTCTGAAATGCAAATTTTACAAAAATCACTAATTATGGTTTAAACAATGGGATTTTAAGATTTTCTTGCTAAACTAAACTTCTTTTCATATATCTTTAATATCTAACTCATCTTAGTTGAACATTTATAATTAAATGTTCAGAAACTATGCTAATGAGATGACGTTATTGGTCAAAATCCGAGATGGCCGACAATATCATGATTTAAAGTATAACAAGCTTATTTTCACTCAGATTTCATCACAACATGGTATTTTCTTACAGAAAACATTCGTGTGAACGTTTTTAATCCATTTCCATGGAGTTTTAGCGTTAAATGTTGAAAAAATGTATCTTGAAAAATTTAAGGTTGATAATCCAAGATGGCGGATAGCTAAACTACAGATGACGTCATTCTATGACGTCATTTCGTCGTCGTTGCGTAGGCTTTTGACAATAGAAGTCTTGTAACACTTAGATATTAATAAGAAACCATTATTGGTAACTTTTTGAGTGAGAAATCTAGGTATTATGGGAATTCCCCGTTTTAGCCAAAATTATCAATTAATGACGTCATGATTACGTCATATTACGTCATAATGATATAAAAATGTCAGGAATGATAAAACTCGATGAGCACAACCCCCCTGCTAATTTGGTGATCGTACAGTAAGCCGTTTTGAAAATACGAAGGGGGGGGGCGAATGAGTCGAGTGAAATTATGTTGAGCCCCTTGAACCTTACCAGAAGTCATTGGGTTCTTTTACCACACCCCGAAATTACCATTCTCCAAATAAATTCGCTTTATCTAGATTTGTATTCGGTTGTAAAAGTGAACGAGTTACACATGTATACAAAAAAAAAGGTCGCTAGAAAGACAAAAATAGACAAAACGAACCTTGGAACCAACACTTTTTACAGAATTAATAGCCCCTGTCAGCGTTTCTATTATAAGTCCTTTACCCCTATTGGCGTAACATTATTGTGAATAGTCCGGGTCCAAAACACGGTTAGTTGGTGGTATGTCGGCGGCATATTGCTACTTGCGTTTTCAATTGCCATTTCAGAAGGCGGATTGGCTTTTGTTGACTCCTATTGCTGGTGTTAGTGTATTGCCGCCTGTTTGCGGCGCGTTGGCGAATGTCAATAGTCGCCAACGTACAACAGTTCAGGGAGATACCTGACCGAGAATGCTTGGTGAGTCAACCTTGTTAGGAATACCGTGTAGCGACTGTTCAAACTTTAAGAAATGTGTTGTACCTTAATCATTTCTTGGAAATCGTCCCATTGGATGGCACCGTCTTTGTTATAGTCTATAAAATAAGAGATAAAAAAATTATACGTTGCACGGCATTACCACAACTTATAACACACTGGACATTTTTTCACTGGTGCAATTGTGAAATGAAGAAATTTTAAAGAAAAGTTTGCAAAAAATGACAATATGAAAGTTTAGTTGTCAGAGAGGTTATAGTAATATACATATGGAAATTACAGTTAACGGAGAATTAAATTCTCCTCCGTTCTTTCCAAATACAAGATTTGGTCCAAGTAGAATCATTCGAAGTGTATAATTGTCTAAATCCGTGACTTTGACAATGGGTTAGATAATCATGCATTATCAAGGGACCTGTTATATAATAAATACATAAGACGAGGAAAAAACCTACCTAAGAAGAAGTCAAATGTGAACTTGATCTTCTGCTTTTGGAAAGTGTTCAGTTCCATGGTTGCCGTTTTGCTTCAGAAATCTCCTGTTGCTCACTTTCTTACTAAGATGCCTGGTAAAACTGTAGTGCAGTGATAGCCGTTTTTCTACCCTTTATATACCCTTATGCCACAGCAAGTAAATTTAATGGATGACATCCTCTGCAGACTGCAAAAATAGTGCGATAGGTCGAAAAAAAAACAAGATGGGTACATTTTCAAAAATAGGCACCATAAAGTTGTGATGAATGTTGTCTCAAGAATTAAATGGACAAAACATGGTATCAGAGCCAACAAGGTATTCAAGACATGTACTGGTGTGATAAAAGTGACATTAGTGTGGTAGACTGGCATCACCAACAAAGTTGGTAACCACACTCATGGCTTCCATATTGGTGTCACTTTTACAACTATCCAATAAGTTTCATTTCTACAACTACAGCCCTGGGTACCTCGCAAGTGTAGCTTCTACAAGTACAAATATTAGGCTACAATACAACATCTTTGCTCATTTTGGTACTTTATCGTCATGTTGACCATCCCTGCAGAAGAAAAAAAAATGTTTTTTTTTTCTTAAAATTAGGCAAAAATTGATGCGCACGCTGATGTCATCCATAAACTTTACTTGCCGTGGCCTTACGATGAATTTAGTCCGGGGGCTTACGGTCCAACATTGCTACTGGACAAAGGTCTCACGTTCACTTGAACTTGATGCAACTTGATCATGGTTAAAACTGGGGGTTACTTGCGGTAACTACAGCAATATTTCTATCACTGCTGCTTTATATGACTTGCAAAATATATTTTATTGTTAGCTGTGCGGTATGCTGTACATATTTAGATTGTGACATACCTTGTAATATGAAACGATACTTGTAACATTAACAAAGCATAAATCAAGCCCATTTATTATTTGACTGTCAACACATTCTTCTGTTCTTGTCCTTGAGAATAGAAATAGACTGCTGACTTTATGAAATATATGGAATAGTGCTTTCGTGCATAGCCTGTGTAATGCAAACTTTGCAGTCTGTGGCTAAAACGGGCCTTACCCCCCCCCCCCCCCCCCCTCCAGAAAAACACCACAGCAACCATCAGCTTCCAAAGTTGGGCAGCTCTCTTTAAGGCCCATGTTTCACTAGATGGCAATCGCGATCTGTTCTCACTGCGACCTAAATAAAACATATGTATCCTTCGCTTTTACACTGGGTATGTCTTACAAACTGTAAAATTGTTACCGAAATGACAACAAAGCACACAAATTGTCAAATGATTCGTTTCTTATCGATTTGTATACTGCTTCCATGATTACAGTACGTGAGGGTATGAGATGAAATCTGCATTGTAACCACTTCATAGGTTGAACATAGAAAAATCTGATTTTTAACCTCCTTGTAAAAACGAATATATAGTTATGATGTTGGTTGGCACTTTCAGGGCAGGGTCAAAATCACGTTCAAATATCAAGAAAGGACATAAGAGAAATAACGGTCAGATCTTAAAATATTCCAAACATAAACGCAACGTCACGCCAACTAAAGAATCTTGACGCTCTTCGAAAAACATTCGACAGCACATCTGGAATATCGCCCACCTCCCATCCCCACATATAGGAGCGTCGTGACTTTGTGGGATTTTCACTTCAAATTTTCACGCTGCAAAGTTTCTTCGCTGAATAAAAATTTTTTAATGAAATAAATTATTTAGATGTAGCATGGGCTCTGCTTAGTACCCATTTCTATGTATGTTCGAGAAAGGTAGCGTTTTATTTAGAACACGTAACGTTACAGAACGGGGCAGCAGAAGAAGCTTGGTAACTCGCTTTTGTCTCATTCCTCAAGCGGGACTACAATGTTTTCTCAACATGACCTTACTTAATTACCTTTACTCACTAACGATCAGATCAGTAACAAACTGGAAAAAACATCGCGTTACAAATCAGGAGGCTATGTAAGTTGAATAACTCTACAGGGCGGCTGTTGGTTGGTAAGGTAGCTTGGTTGGTTTACGTCAAGTACAGCACCAAGGACAGAGCAACATTCCGATCACAAAAAGTAGGTCCACAAGATACGAAGCTACCGTACAATGATAATTCTAGAATCATGACTTTTTCTCCTTATTGTGGGCTCTAATGTTTCTCGGCGTCTTTTTTGTTCTAAAAAGCTAGTTTAGTGCAATTCGTTTGTGCCGTGTTGTTCGGCCGGCAAAGATTACCTGATATCCATTCGCGCTAACAGTACACCCGGTCCGGTATGCGGTCCTACTGCTTGGTGGTCCAGACAGTGTGTTATCTGTGCGTTTGGTGTATATTTCTGTCATTGATTGCTGAAAACGAATCATTAAGAATTTCATTCAGATATATATATATAGATACATAAATTTATTCTTTCCTAACATCAAGGAAAATTTGTGCGCCGCAACGCTTGTTTGGAAGGTACTCAACAAATGTTGGGGGAGAATTGCTTTTAATGATAGTTTCACCCAAAACTTCCGAATGGAAGAAATTATGAAGGCAAGATATCTTCATAATTTTATCAACCCCATTCAATTTTTTTGCACTCTACTTTGGTCCACAAATAGATGTCAAGTAAAGGCAAAAGTTAATTTCTACATCTTTTTTTTCTAGAAATTGTCTCTGACGCCCTTAAGGCAGAGACCAATTTTCACCAAGTGAAAAACAACACGGGCTTTGCCGTTTGGTTCTCTGATTACATAGCGTGAGGGCATGTTGCGATGTATGCTGACATTTTATTGCTATGAGAAAGCTGAATAAAAAAAAAAGGAATCATGCCTTCGGACACAGACACAGACAAAACCCTTCCTCAAACTATACCCGAATAGGCAGACGTCATATTTCCAAGTCGTCAAATTTCGTTCCCTAAAGCTGCCCGACCGGGCCCCGGTTTGGAAATGTGACGTAGTCAACCTTACCAGTACTATTTCCCTTTTCTGATTTAAATTCAAAAGAAATATTAGCTTTTCGTCCCACTGGGATTCATCATCAATTTATCACAGCGAACCTGTTCAGAGCAAGGCCACAATGAGCAATTCTGGGTGCTGATCTTACGCTCCATCTCTTCTTTAAGTTGGAAACATCAAGTCTTGGCGAGCTCGACTAAGTGACTTAATAGGGGAGGCAGAGGGCACGAGGGCTGCTAGAGACTTCTTACCCCATTCTTGCCGGAATTGATTGAATAGACTCACACTGAGAATTGCCATGATACAGCTTATTTGGCCAACGATATGTATCCACTATTGTTGGAAAAATAAAAGAATAAGATAATTTACTTCCATATAGGACGCGTTTCCATTAGCAGAAAATACAAATGCTCTGTATTTCAAGATCTGTGCAAAAGTTATTTTTTTAATGTTGATATTTGCATTCAACTGCTAACCAGAAGTCCAGTCATTAATTCTGACAGACGTCGACAAGAATCACATCAAATGTGCAAGTATCTTTCTTATTCGACACTACAAATCAGCGATATATTACACAAAAACTGACATAATATGTTGAATTTTGTTTAGTGCATCTGATATATGTTAGTTTCGCTATGATGGACACAATGTCTCACACATTGTGCAATCTGAATACTAAAAAACTTCGCTAATTTGCTTTCTTTATGAATACATATGTAAGTCATAATCAAAAGTTATTAGTTTATCGATCTGTCCTATATGTACAAATCAACAATCAAATTGTAAATTACAGCACTTTCTTATTTCTTTATTTCTATATTTATTTTTGTTTCATTCTTTCTTTACTTCTTTCTTTATTTTTGCTCATATTTCTAAACCACTGACTTCTACTTGTTCTAACATAGTTATGATAAATATTAATTACTAAAAAGAATCAAACCTTAACATCATCTTAATCTTGAATACAGTAAATAGCCAAATATATTACATCAAATTAGCATAAAAAACAACAAACCAACAACAATTTTTGACCCCTATAAAGTAGTAAACATTTCCATGGGCTCACATTTTTCCACTTAGAATTTGCTCTAAACATGAAGTCATAAGATAGGTACGATTAGAACAGCGCATCATTGTTAAAGACAGTGGTTAGCGGAGTAGAACAGCAAACAGTAGTCACTACCCCTACTGATCGCAATAGACAAGAAGCTGTTATGTAATCTTGAATTTGGATGTCTTCTATTAGAACCAAAGTCACGGGCGGCAGAATACATGCATATTATCTGTAGTCATAACAACGTGGCCTTTATCCATATGCAACAGAACCACACACGAATTTGACATTTGCGTCAGCTAGACTGTTCACAACATTTCACTGTCAGGAACGGATTGGTTTTTTTTATTACAGTCCGTGGAAGTATTTCGCTCTAGCTGCTATATACATATTTCAATATACATATTTTGACCGAAAGCTTACCAGTAGCACTTCCATTGCAAATTTTGAATTAATTTTTTTTGGTAATCTGTATTATGTTTCATGTCGTGTCAAATCTATGCATGCAAGACGTATTAAAACACTTTAGCTGTATTTCGAGCCATGATTGAAACGGGAAACCTTAGATGCGAATGACATGAAACTTGATGCTTTGTTCGTGAACAGAGAGGTCAGAACACACCAAGATAGGCGGGCTAGCCGACTTGGTCTACCAACCTGGTGTTCTACATGGTTTTGTGTATCTCTGGTATTTTTTTCATTATTTTTCCATATGAATACATAACCGTTCATGCTGTGGTGATTTTCACGACGATGTTTTGAAAAGTCATCAGGTTTACCTTTTAGATAAACACTACGTCGTGAATTGGCTTGTATTTTTAGATAAATCTTGCCGGTAGTTGCACTCGGGAACTCAGTGAGTCATGCGGAGACACTGTAAGACTCAGATGGCACATCGAACATGATTATACCGACTGGGTAATGCAGATGTTGGTTGCGAATCTAGAACCAAGTTCGCGATTCCGAATGCCTGTTAGGCTATGTAGCACTTTGGAACGCCATGTACTTCATTGTATCATCCGAAACGGTTAGATTTTTGTGTGTCACAAAATATTGTTTTAAAAAAATGCACATTTTGTTGGAGTCAGTTTTGACCCCACTGGACCTTGCATAAACTTTCTAGGATAACTTAATCAACAATGAGCTAATCCCGGTAAAACGTTCGAGAAGTTTTTAGACTTATATAAAAAAGAATTGTTTTCGACCAGAGATGTCACAAAAGCACATCAGTTTTGACCCAATACGGTGGTTTGAGGGTTTCAATATTGGCTTACTTCCTGCAAATCGTTCGGTACGTCCACTATTAATCGTAGCCAACACCCCAGGTAACATGTGCACTGATTCGTTGATTCAATAGTATTTACAATATCACGTGAACAGTATGTCACTGTTTTTACGGCAGCAAAGTTTGACGGTTGCGGCCCAAGTTGGATATGCTGAATTCTACTTGGACACTTACATCTCTATCATTCAACAGTGTGATGATATGTCTTATTTACAATTACAATGGTAATGACAGAAATTTTAGGAAACGTTCATTGACGCCAAAATTCGGTAAAAGGCAGTATAGTAACGTACGAAACGTGGCCAGCACGATGTTCACAAATGTCATCAATACTTTAAAGAGATTTATTAGTCAGGTATGTACACAGTTAATAGAATTTTCATCTAGCAGTGACTAATTATTAGGTAAACACAGGTACCTCCAAACTTTCAATGGTCTATCAGTCCATCTTGCTCACTGAGTGACCCAGTTCTCGCGAGAGTCGCGAGAACTACTTACCCCTACTCCGTAAGGAAGCAGGGTTGGGGGGGGGGAGTAGATCCACGTAAGTTTTGACCAAGTTCTCGCAACTCTCGCGAGAACTGGGTCACTCCGTGAACATGATGGACTGATAGCCAGTGTGTTAACTTAATAAGTAGTCACTGCTTGATGAAAATTCCATTTTTCACCCATACTTTATTTTGTAATGTGAATGGAAATATTTCCCATATTTACGGCTTCAACACCTGACTTGAAAATACGGCTACCGTGTCTTTAATCGTCACCACCAACTGTCCCCCCGGTCCCAAAGCAATGGCAACGGGACTCTTCGCGTTAGGCAAGGTCTCTTTCACGATGGTACGTACGAACTCCCCGCGGACAGTGAACATCTCCACCCCACCATTTTTGCAGTCCGCCACGAGAATATGTCCTTTGCCTTTGGTGTCCATACATATACCACAGGGGATAAAGTTCTCTCTTTTTCCATATTCATAGGTTCTGATCTTCAACATGCTGTATCCGGTCTGATTGTACACAATTATATTGGATAAAGAGTCAGTGACAAGGATGTTTCCTTTGCCGTCCAATGCGATGCCACCAATTTTTAGGATTCTCTCGGAAAATCTTATAAAAAGTGAGCCATTTGGTTGAAATATCATTATCTCATTGTTCTCCCCTACGATGATGTTACCATTGCTAATGTCCACGGCAATCTTGGCTCTAGCCTGCGAACTCTTCAAGGTGATGTCGAACTTGGTCACTGGTAGTCCGTCCTTTCTATACTGCACTACACTCGCCTCAGTTGTTAAAGGTTCTTTCTGTCCAACTGCCCACAGAAAGCCATTTCCGTCCAACGTAACATCCGTAGGCAGTATTTTCGCAGTGTCGTCCTCCGCTACGTTAGTTGGAAAGATGCGACGGAGGTCTCCATCCATACCAAAGACTTGAATACGCTGGTTGTACCAGTCCGTCACGAATATTTCATTCTCATTAGACACGGCCACTCCGAAGTTACTTCTAAACTTGCCGGTTTCTGTTCCATAACCTCCAAAGGTGATCTTCCCGAGCTCTTTTTCATAGTTTTCTGCGACTAGTCAATACAATATTTACATTTTACAACATTTGCCTAGAATACTGAATTTCAGTAAGCTGTTTCTATTCCACTTCTTGTGATGCTGATTAGGCCACAGCAAGTAATATTTATGGATGACATCCTATGCAGACTGCAAAAATAATGTGATAGCGCAAAAAAACCCAGAGATGGCTAAATTTTCAAAATAGACACCATAAACGACGTTACAAGATTGAAAGTGACAAAACGTGGCATCACAACTAACAAGGTACTGTATTAAAGAAGTGAACTAGTGGCTACCTTCCTAGTGCCACTTCTACAAGTATAATTATTAGGCTTCAACACAACATGTTTTGCCTATTTTGGTCTATCTGGCCATAGCCGAGGAGGAACAAAATTCTTGTGGGTTTTTTTTTGTGATCAGACAAAAATTAATGCGCGCGCTGATATCATCTATAAAATTTACTTGCAGTGGCTTTAGTAGAATGGCATTCTCGTGACACGTGAACTAAAGCAAGCGTGCGAAGAATTTTAAGTCTAGTGGAAATTTAATAAATCATTAAACGCATTAAAAGTCCTTCCTTATTCATTTCTCATATATTCTTCTTTGACCTAGGAATTGACTTAGGAATCGGCATTCACGACAATAGTGTACCTGTGTTTAATATGCAGCAAATAATGTTCCAAAATTTACCTTGTGGTTCTGACCAGTCAGAGGCTGTTGGCAGAGTGGGTGTGGTGTCCAGAAAAGGGTAATCAGGAGACGGTATCTATGGGGGCAAATCAAGCACATTTCGCTAAAACAGTCTAAACTGTAATCTCCAAGCAGATCTTGTCTGGCATAAGACAGTAGCATAAACTGGGGAAGGAGTTTAGCCGGCAGAGGTGTTAATTGGCCGCGAGATTTACTCCTTTACCGTCTAAACTACTTCCCCAGCTTATGATACTGTCTTATGCCACACAAGATCTGCTTGGATGTTATCTAAACTGCACATAACCGTCACGGCCACCATGCATATGACAAAAAAGGGATTTAGCAAATGATACAATACAAGTAAGTCTGGTATTTACCTTTGCCAGAATGGCTAAGATTATGTTTTGGGCGTGTTTGTGTGTGTGTCTGTGTGTCAACAGCATAACTCAAGAAACCTTAGATGGATCCTGATGATATTTGGTAGATGGGTAGGGGTCGGGAAAATGAAGGTCAAGTTCGATAATGGGCCCCCTAGTGGCTTCCTAAGGTACTGCAGCAAAAACTCAATTTTTCATATCTCGTGTTCTGGACATGCCGTGGTCATGATTTTTGAGTTTTAGATAGCCTTTGAGGCAGAGAGTAAGTGTTTTGAGTTTTGGCCCCCTAGCGGAACTTTTTTGGAACTGCAGGCGCCGGTTTCTTTGGACAAGAATAACTCTACAACGTGTTGACGAATCGTCGTGATTTTTGGTATGTAGATAGAATTAGTGATGACTTACATAAGGGTATACTTATTATGCAATCAACAACTAATTTGCATGATTAATAAGGAAAATTCATAAATCCACTGTATTCCATGATAAGACTTTCAAACTTGTCACAAATGTAGCTGGGAAGGAGAGAAATGTCGATAGATATCAATTATGCAAATGATGACCTCATTTGCATAATTAATGAGAAAATATGAACATGTCGACGGATCATCATGTTTTTTGGTATGTAGGTAGCATAAGTGAAGACTTACAAGAGATACCAATTTTGCAAATCAACAGCTAATTTGCATAATAAATGAGGATATTTTATAAACTCTCCATTCCATAATAGGACTTTATAACTTGTCACATATGTAGCTGAGAAAGAGAGAAATGTCAATACATATTTATCATGCAAATAATGATCTCATTTGCATAATTAATGAGAAAATATGGACGTGTTGACGGATTGTCATGAATTTTGGCATGATGATAGCTTAAGTGAAGACTTAAGGAGTCAATGAACAATAAACAATAAAAAATAAACTTATATGTGATACTCATTATGCAAATTAACAGCTACTTTGCATAATTGATTAGGAAATTCACTGCATTCTATTAAAGTTCTTTCATCAAAGTTGTCACATATGTAACTGAGAAAGAGAGTAAGAGGTTTATTCAAAGACTTTGAAAGAGAATAAGTCAAAAATGGATCAAAGTATCATCCTGATTTTTGGTATGCTGATAGCATAAGTCATGTTTGATACAATTTGATATCAATTAATTGTAACTTGGGATCTAATTTGCATAATCAATGCCGAAATTTTATAAACCAACTCCAAGCATATAATTATTTAAAAAAATGAAATTAGTAACGCATTTGTCTACAGACATCATTCTACATAACAAACCTGGTTTATTTGGCAAAGGTATGTGTTCGTGGAACTCTAGTTGGGTTTTGTTTTTAGGCGATAAAAGATGACCGTGGTCGGTCATATTAATTTTTTCATTAATTTTTTCACGGACTGACCCCGCCTATGTATCTGTTGATGATATTTAACAGATTTGGGGCTAATATCCAAATCATACTGCGGATATTAGCACAATATGAGTTTAAGTGTTCATTCACTAGAAACAGAAAACGGCAGATACAAAAAAAACGAGAGAACATGTAAATAATGTTTAGGGAAAGCAGTGGAAGATGAAGTACAATTTACTTGTCAATGTCCGCAATACAATTCCGGAAGAAGACAACTTGATACTCGTATAAGAAAATGCAATTTCCCAACTTTTCCATACCTTACCCATTAACAAAACTCCACCCAAAACGCCACCCAACTCCTTTATCTATTCAAATGTTTGACGATTTATCCTCCATTGCATACGGAATAGAAAACAAACCCATCAAATAGCTCATTAGTAGAAGTAGATTGTATAGAACAGATTACTTACTGTGTAAACAACCATACGATCGGCAGTCGTGGATCCGGCAGAACTGTTCACATGATGAACAGGGGTGCGGGTACTGTTTGCTGCTCGTGTCTGCTGTAAATGGGCGAGAATTTCACATTTAAAGAGTTGACAATCTATTTCTCCATTATTGCTGATAAAATTGTCGCCCCGTCTTTGAGTCTACCAATCGATCACCTTTAAAGACCACCACATTCAAGAAGAGTAGAGTTCCGTCCCGGTGTGAGTGGTCCATGTCCTCATATTAGCAACTGTGGTACATGGTAATTTTGAGTTTACCGGTGCACACCCAAGTTCTTCCGTCACCGGGTCCGTGGTAGTGCGCGACAAAAAAGTGACGAAAGGCTTCCGAGGGTCTATGTTTGAGTTGAGATTTCTCATTATTTCCTGTGAAATGACATTAAACGGTTACATGGCTGAAAAGCGTAGGAAATGGTGTGTTTTGTGTGCAAATTGTGTTTTGGTCCGCGCCTTACTTCCGGTAAATTTCTACTCCTGAATGTAAACAGGCCGGTGACCTAGATTGACCTCTGAAGCGCTGTGTTAAGCCAAGTTGCATTGCCGCGCGTCTTGGATGATTAAAAAAAAATGAAGTACTAGAATTTTCTTCATAATTGGCCGAATTACTCTTTAGACTTTCCTCTTTCTGGCAGTATCAGTCGTGCTTGCCGGAAAAATCTAGAGAGGGGTCTTCGAACGGACTCCAAAATGTTTTGTTCAATAATAACTCATTTTTAATTTTTTTCAGTGATCATTTTACATACATTGCTTCGTTACTATAAGAGACATTTTTGACACCTTGAGATGTTGCAAATTCCAGCTCATTATAAGAAATTTTGCAAAAGATCAGAAAGGCCATTTTTTGCACTAACCCTATTCTAGAACATTTTTGACAAAACTTGCCAATTTCAATTTGAATAAGGTTTTCTTGGTAAATTATTATCATACTGAAATGAAATGCTTGTTTTATAAACTACACATATTACTGAGGTCAGACTTTCCATTATGATTTTCACAGTATCGTACCAATTTCCGTAAAAACTGAGAAAAGGATATACCAGGTATTGATTTTTTTGACTGACAAAGGCACGGAAGAAATATTTTCTTAGGTGGAAAATGTTCAAATGGCACTTCAAAATTTTCGCCTGGGTACGAATGGACATCCCGGGTCTTGGTTAACCCCAAATAACCCCGCAAGGAGCAACGCAGAGGAGGGGGGCACTCAACGGTGGGAGCATGCGTACTTACAAGCGTCAAAAGCTATTCAGTAGTCTTTACCCTCTAAGAATACAAAGTGCAACTCACTATACGCTAAGGAAATTAGCGAATCGGGTAGGGACTGCACGTGGTTTCTAAATATTATATTGCAATACAAACCCCGCAACAAGCAATTCAACAACAACTTCAGTAATGTAAAATAATAGTTAACAATAGTACGCGGAAATAATACCTTTGATGTGCCTGTGTGCAACAACACTCCAACTAAGATACCCAGGGATATCAGCACCAGAATAGCGGTTATCATCCCAGCAACCCACGGTAGGCGACATCTCCATCCTAAATACACAAAATAACAAGACATCTAAATTCCTGAAGAGATCAAAATGAATACTTTAGGCAGAATTATTTAATTGTATGGATGGCATTGGCAGATTGGGAAACAAATTCGACCATGCTGCAACATTGGCAAATTGGCAAATATATGGCAAATATGGAAAAAAGGAAAGAAGATTATTTATTTTTCTCAGCGCTAATATTAATCTTGAGTGCTCAAAAGGACGTATAATGAAATGAATGAACAAGACCCATGAAAATGCTAATAGATAGAACTTAGTTTCAGTATCATTAGATACTCAAATATACAGGTAATTTTTAATGAAAATACAGGAATGTTCAGCTTCATACTATATTTCGAGGAAATTTTTTTTTTCACAACATTTTGTTTCTGTATTCCATAACGCTGTGGATTTTAACTCTAAAGCTGATAAAACAAATACGTAATCAATACATTGTAACTATTAGTATTTTTGCTTATATCATATAATTTCGTTCCTACATGATAATGCAAGCTTTGACATCAAATAGATAATCATAGCTTCATAACGAAAAACATTTAGTCAGCTTGATATGAAAGCTATAGGAGGATGAAAAACAAATCAAATAAAAATGATAATTGATATTATCCTACAATCCTATCCTACAACCTTTTCCCCATATTACCTGGATTCATAGTGTAATAATAACTAGTAATACCTGTATTCGGTCCGTTTTCTGTTGTCGAATCTCTAGACGTTGCATCATCTTCATCTATCTGGTACCTTTCAGCATTTGGTTGGATGTCTTCGCCGTCGACATCAGATTTTTTAGATGCTGTTTGCATATTCTTGTTAGCAGCAGTACCATATGTTGCTGGCATCTGGCTACCATTGCCATTATCATCATCTTCCTGATTTCTAACAGCATAGGGTTGGATGTCAGGATGGCTATCGGCATCTGGTTGGATGGAGAAACTATCACCAGTATATTGCAGGGTATCCTCAACATATGGTTTGGTGAACAAATCGTCATCAGCAGGTGGCTGAATGGAGGAATTGCCATATATAGGGTTGGAGTCCAGGATGTTTTCAGCTGATGCGTCTTGTGATAGTAATTGTGAAGCCTTCAGGTAATCAGTGTTTCCATGTTCTTTCCCATACATACGATTGAAGTCCAGGGCATTTTCAGCAGGGCATGTCATCCGACAGCACGTTGACTTGTAGCAAGGATTGGAGTCCAGGATGTTTTCAGCCGAGGCGTCTTGTGTGCACTTAAGATGGTGTTTCCATGGTGTTTCGATGGAATCAGTGTTTCCATGGTTTTCCCCATACATATGATTGGAGTCCATGGCATTTTCAGCAGAGCATGTCAACCGACAGCACTTTGACTTGTTGCAAGGGTTTTCAACACTTTGCCCGTACATTTGATTAGCGTGGTTTTTATTGTCATTGTCGTGCTCATGTCCATCCCATCCACCAGGAATATAAAGATCGGTGCCTTCTTCAGATTCCATAGTAAAAGCCTCCTCAGTTGCCTCACCTGCATACGCACGTGCCATACCTTTCATACAGTATATGTCTGTGGTCTCTTGGTACGACTTGATCTACTAAATGTGATAAAAGACAGAGGAACGATGTCAATGCATGATCAATAAACTGTCAGAACATTTTAAGATATAATACCATTTCAGAAAGGAAACAGTTTTGCCCACAAGTACTACCGACCGAGGATCGTCCATAAAGTGTATGTTATGTAAAATCAGAACTAGTGCTCAGCCCATTGAAATAGAAAAAATTGTGATATAATAAGTTACCCGTGTGCGAAGGAACTTTATTCAGAACTGCCCCTTCTATGACCAAGAGAGAAATGAGCTCTTAAAAAGAAGCCATCTCCATATTTACAGACAGAAAACTACTCTCCCTTTAACGTCGCAAAACACACATTAAAGAAAAAGTGGGATCTTTCTTCTTCCACTGTCTCAGGAAAAGATGTCAGAAAAAGAAGTAAGACTAAAGTAGTCACTTACTATACTGTTTACTATTATTTGTCTGTCATTTTTTTGTCAGTTGCAATAAGCCTTCGGGCAAGGATTTGCAATAAACTTATTATTGTATACCAGATAATTACTTTGGAGGTTGACAAGGCTTATTGCTCGCAACGTCATTCCGTAAGTAAAAACTTTACGTTAAACTTTGTTCTTATCTAACGGTCAAGTATTCATCCATACTTCCATTTCCTTAAGTAGAGTCGTGCTGACGCAAGGACTAGATAGCTTGTCTAAAGAATCCAGAGGTCCTGGGCTTGAACCCGCTTACATGCAACCAATGCCGTGTCCTTGGGGAAGGCGCTTAATGAATGAAGACATTTATTGTACGTTTTTGCTTTCTAACAAGCTAAGTACAGGTCAAGGTGAATATAATACATCTAGTGATTTCAAGTTAAGTACAAACCTACACAATTTGTATAGGGTGTAGTACGTGACTAAGACCTGAAGGTCTTTAGTATACTAGTATGCACAGGTTCAACTTCTTTAGACAGTAAGTAAATGTAGTTGCAGGTGGAGTTTAGAATATATGGTTTATCTAATTGCATGAGGAATGTAAATATTTCAGTGTTATTTAAATATCAAAAGCATTGAAACTTATCTTGTACACATTTGAAGAAGATATTGCCCTCATCAGTGTATAGTGAACAGTTTAAAACTAGAGTTCCACGAACACATACCTTCGCCAAATAAACCAGGTTAAGTATGTAGAATGATGTCTGTAGACAAATGCATTTTATTTTATAATCATATGCTTGGACTGGGTTTATAAAATTTCGGCATTGATTATGCGAATTAGATCCCAAGTTACAATCAATTGATATGAAATTATATCAAGCATTACTTAATCTATCAGCATACCAAAAATCATGATGATCCTTTGATCCATTTTTAACTTATTCTCTTTCAAAGTCTTTAAATACACGTTTTACTCTCTTACCTCTTTCTCAGTTACATATGTGAAGACTTGAAAGTACTATAATGGAATGCATTGGATTAATGAACTTTTCCAAATCAATTATGCAAATTAGCTGTTAATTTGCATAATAAGTATCACATTATATTAGTTTTCACTTAGGCTATTTACATGCCAAAAATCATGACGATCCGTCAACACGTTCATTTTTCCTCATTAATTGTGCAAATGAGGTCATCATTTGCATGATAGATATGTATTGACATTTCTCTCTTTCTCAGCTACATATGTGACAAGATGAAAGTCCTATCATGGAATGTAGTGGATTTATACACTTTCCTCATTAATTATGCACATTAGCTGTTGATTTGCATAATTGGTATCTATTGACATTTCTGTCCTTCCCAGCTGCATATGTGACAAGTTTAAAGTCCTATCATGGAATGCAGTGGATTTATAAATTTTCCTCATTGATTATGAAAATTAGCTGTTGATCTGCATAATTAGTATTCCATTACGTAAGTCAACACTCATTCTGTCTACATACCAAAAATCATGACGATCTGTCAACACGTTGTAGAGTTATTCGCGTCCAAAGTTGAAAGGAAATCGGCGACAGCAGTTTCAGGCGCTAGGGGGCCCAAACTCACAGAACTTAGTCTCTGCCCCGAGGGCTATCGACCACTCAAGAATCACGACCACAGCATTTCCAGAATACGAGATATCAAAAAATTTGAGTTTCCGCTGCAGTATTTCAACAAGCCGCTAGGGGGCCCATTATCGAACTTGACCTTCGTTTTCCCGACCCCTAGCCAGCTACTAAATATCATCAGGATCCATCCAAGGCTTCTTGAGTTATGCTGTTGACACACACACAGACGCAGACATACATACACGCTAAAAACATAACCTTAGCCATTCTGGCAAAGGTAATAAAATGACAATCGTCTTCTTGTTTTCGTTACGATATTGACAAATTCTATGCTGGAGAGGAATGCGTTTATGTCTACATTTTTTAACATGCAGTTTGTGTGAACTGACACGGAGTTTTCTGATGGCTGTTATATGTCGAGTGCTTGGGATACTAAGATATTTCTCCTCGTAGTAAGACGTTTTGAGTAATTTAATGCGACTTTTCTCAATTTACCCAGCTGTATTAAATAGATACCTGACAAGTTGGGGTAAAAAAAGGCAGCGAAATGAAATGATTCGACTCCACCTTCCAATAACGTGCTCTAGACACAGTAAATGACACCCTTATGTCCATATGGCCATTAAAATTGTCTTGATCAAGTTCTTTGTGCCTAAATTTACATTGACCGCCTTGCTTACACGGCTTTTGAGCGCCCACTACAATATGTTTTGTGATGTCAACAGTCAGACAAAAACAATTCATTTCTATGTAGATGAAAAAGTCAGTATGTAACCGTCCAGCACCAGACAATCTGTATCTATGCTATTTATATATTTCAGCCATACCATAGGTATGGTGAAATAAATTGTATTCGTAATGTTTCTTCTTTCTCTTATCAAATCATCAAATCAAATCATCCCCGTCCTTCCTGGACCGAAGGACCTAAAATTTGGCACAAGGGTAGAGTAGGCCAATACCATCGGGCGTTATTTTTTCCCAACTTTTTCATATCTACTACGAAAATGTTTTATTGAGGGGTTTTTTTTGGCAAATTTTGGACCAAAACTGTATATTTTGGCCCCCCTACCATGGTATTACTATTAAACGACCTGAAATTTAGCATAAAAAGGCACTGGATAATTTGTTACACGATCCAAATAAAATTTGGCATAAACCAATTTGAAATGTTGTTCTTTTGGCCTCCTACCGTAAACTTCCGTGACCCTATATCCCACACCTGTGGCGACTTGGGCAAGAGTTAATTGTTTTATTGAGCCAGGCAATCAATGACGAGGAAGGGGAATGCTAATTGATATTCATAAGCGGGACCTTCCAATCCCGTACATACAGAAACACATGCATATTACGGCCTTAAAGTGGCCATATGTCACCCTGTGCCCGGTTAAAAATTGTAATTTGCGAGGATTTGGAGTTCAGACATTTGAGCGGTAGCGGACAGTACGCGTGCATTGAACAAGTCTTTGTCGTTTAATCTATCAACATTCTGCATGGCAATATCAATCATTTTCGGCAGATTTGAATTTGGTAGGGTTAGTTGAGGCAATCGAGAAAATGTTACTTGGCGGAAAACGCGGGACAATTTGTCAGTTTGCGTTTTGTTTTAATACGTAAGTTTGACAATGGCGAGAATAAATATTTTTTTCATCAATAATTCTCTTCAGAATTATTCAACTGTAAATCTAAACAATTGGCTTACCTGTGCAATGTTTATATGAATAAAGATCAATGGGTGCTAAAATTATGTGTAACTTATTGCCCTTAGTCAAAAGATCAGCATTTTCTCTATAGTGGCCACTTGTCTATAGTTGGCACATTTCTCTCAGCGGACGGAAAAAAAACCTGTTGTATTTTTTTCTGAGCAAATGTAGGTAATTCTAGTGTTAGTGTTGTTGTTTTGTTGTTGTTGTTTTTTACGTAAACTTTGTACATTAAAATTGTAAGTAACTTTAAACTGCTAGATTTTGAGCCCAATAAAACACTCTCAGTACCAGGGTATCACTACTGACCTCCGAAAAGAAACTTTTGAACAAGGTAGAAACTCCTATCCTCCGGGTCCCGCACGCTACGAGCAGAAAATTGTAACGCTAAGACAAGATTAAGTCCGATGGCTGATTGCATAAAAAGTAAAAAAAAATTAAACAGTGGTATGCAGGAGCATATATTTAACAACGAAGGAAAATGAAATATATAGATAAAGCCAAATCACCTGGGGCATATCGGGCAAAATACGTTTTGACTTGGAATCAATTTACATTATTAGTTCCCTTTGGGGATAACTTACTGTTAAAATGTTCCATTTGTGTGCAGGGGTGACTTGGAACAGTCCAATGTTGCGTGAATATCGGTATGTCTGAAATATGCTGTATTTGCACCCAAGCAAATGTCGGCCTTTCTAGTTTAATGCGACTTTCCTCACTTTACCCAGCTGAAATGATTCGGCTCCACCTTCCAATAATGTGCTCTAGACACAGTAGATAACACCCCATTGTCCCTATGGCCATCTAAATGGTCTTGATCAAGTTCTTTGGGCCTGAATTGACATTGACTGTCTTACCTACATGTCTATGTGCACTACTTTTGAACGCCCACTACAATACTTTTTGTGACGTCAACAGTAAGACAAAAACAATTAATTTCTATGTAGATTAACCCTCATCCGACCGTATGGGGTCATTTTTGACCCCAGGCCTATATTTTTATCTGTCATAGCAACATTTTTCATCGGAGAAAAATTTTCTTCCATGAATTTGTTTGTATACATGTCTTACAACATCTACCAATTTTTCACCGAGTTTTGTCCATTATTGTATAAGCTATACCTGAAAGTTTGTGTCTGGTTCGGTGGGGTCAAAAATGACCCCAGCCAATTATGAATCATTAATTACATCAATATCAAGACATGTCAATGAAATAACAGGCATTCCTCATCATTGCTATTACAGCAATACGTTATAGATGCTTAGATGATTAAACACCGAATATTTTGAAAGAAATTTAGTATTTTAGTGTAAAACAGAGTTTTTCGACATTCTGCATAAATTATGATAATACGCACTAATTAACTTTGCTAATGAAAATGAAAATGTTTCTAATTAATTAAGAAACAATATAAGGACAGAATGTGCAGAAGGAACCTATAAGAAAGATCTCTGCGGGAAAATAGACAAGAGTTATTGTATGTGTGAGTTTCGATGGCGGAATATGGTGCATAATTAAGTAATAAATTCGTTACTTTTCACAAATATTGTATTTTTTCTTGTTAAATAGCATTATAATGCTATAAGTATTATTGCAGCATCAAAACCTTTGTTTAGAAATCTATAATTCAAAACATTGTTTAAGTAGGTTGAGTATGGTAGATTTTCAGAGCAAATGTGGTTTCTCCTCATTTTCTGCATAAATTATGATAATGAGTAATACCTACTGACACCAAAACTTCTTAAAATATTTTTCATAGATTGGTGAAACAGTAAATACATAGAAATGACAAAATAAGCCAGCAGAAATATGTCTATGAGCAAAACAAAATGGGGTCAAAAATGACCCCATACGGTCAGATTCGTCGTAAAAATGTAACGGTCGGATGAGGGTTAAACAGTCAATATGTCACCATCTCACACCAGACAATCTGTATCTATGCTATTTTTAATATCCAACTTCATGTTGTCTCTATAGGAGATGTTTCTGACATGTTGTTTTACCTGGATTTATGCTGTTTTGAAGACAATAGGCAATACATGTTTATCTATTATACCTGCATGATCTTCACCATTGATATACTTCGTTCACAAAATCCTTTCGCTTGTGTATACTTACAATCCATTATATTCTGCTGAACACTCAGAATAGAATATCGTAAAAGTTTACACCAATGCATTGAAATGCATCTTTGGTATCCTAACTTAACAGAAGCTACCTCCTTCAAGATGTGAAGAACGGGTTTTATTTTCTCATGCACAGGCATATATTAGAAGGTAGCATTGATACGTATCTACAAAGGTGAAAATTGCTATAATTCATTTTGTAACAGTTATTACTTCCACTACTATGTTTGCCTGGGATTTTACCTGTTAAGAACTTGGGGTGTTTAATCCCACTGCGTTTTATCAGCTGTTTATATTTTCCTCGGGCTTCTGTGCAAGGGGTCTCCTCTGTAGGTTTCTATGCAGGGTTTTCCTTTCCAGTGATTCGGTTTACATATTGATTTTTTTTTCATTTGTATGAAGGACAAGGAGATCTAAGACTGCAAAATCAGCGTTTATGTAGACACGGGAATATCAAGATTTACAAATACAACAACCATGGTAAGGGTAAAGATTCTAATACGGCAAAAAAGGAGTTGCTCAAGCAACTGGATATGGTTTCGAAACGGTCAGACGTTCTTACTTACTACCTAGTAGCTTCCTTTTTTTGTGACACTGAAGAGATCTTGTTGAAAGGAGGTTAAATATTCTAGCTTTCAATTGATATGCACCTTTAAAAATTGTAATTTTTCCATATTGATAGATAGTTAGCATAAACCTGTTATTCAACTAGATCTCTTTTACATATCAATTCACAGCTAGTATATATAAATCTTCTCCAACAAGACCTCTTCTGTGTCACGGACGAAAACGACTGGATACTAGTTGAAACGTCTGACCGTTTCCTAAACCATATCCAATTGCTTGAGTAACTACTTTTGAGTTTTGGGCGTATCTTATTACCTCGATGTCTAACCTACATCGACGAAGATTCTATTACTTGGTACTTACGGTTACGTTTCTGCAAACGGTTCGTCTGAAGGATAGAGCTGACCTCAGCGGCAAAACTAGAACACAGTGCTGGGAGAGAAGAAGAAGAAGAGAATAATATTATGTCTTGCTTTGACGCACATACTTATTTACTATACATGCACACGTACGTATAAAGGTACTGATCATTGTACTCTGAAAAATAGGCACATTTTAATTGCAATAAAGCGTTACGAAAAATGTAACAGGGTTTAAGTGAATGATTTTTTGTAAGAATTGAAGGTATATAGACAATGAAAACGGGTTATAGATAGATTTTAGATACAAGAAGAATGAGTACAGTGAAAATGGACTTGCCCAAATTCTTCGTTTCCAGACGCGGGGTTATGTTTGCGAACTAGTAGACTATACCTGCATGCATAATGCAATTTCTTTAGCATCCGTGAAAACCTTCTATTGTGTATACGTGCTGGGAAAAGTATATTGTGGGCAGATCTTTACAACGCTTTCTTCATCCGGCTGCCTTTCCTTTTTCAACACAAAATTGTATAAAACTGTCTGATGTTACACTTAACCATTAGGCCGCAACAAGTAAATTTTATGGATGACATCCACGCGCTCATTAATTTTCGCCTGATTTCAGAAAAAAAAAAGATTTTTTTTTCATCTTCGGAGATGGTCAACGTGACAAGAAAGTATCAAAATGGGAAAAAGGTGTTGTGTGTACTGATTGTACTTGTAAAAATGACACTAGCGAGGTAGCAGTGACTGTAGTTATTGAAGTGAAGCTATAGTTGGATAGTTGTAAAAGTGGCATCACTATGGAAGTCATGAGTGCAGTTGCCAACTTGGTAAGTGATACCAGTCTAGTGCCACGTTTACAACACTATAGTTCACTTCTTTCAGGAATGAGTGATTTGTATGTAGTCTATGCTACCATGTTTTGTCACTTAAATTATTGTAACGACGTTTATGGGTTCAATTTTTAAAATTTACCCATCTTGTATTTTTTTACCCATCTTGTTTTTTTTCGCCCTATCGCATAAGTCTGCAGGGGATGTCATCCATAGAATTTACTTTCTGTGGGCTAAGGCAGAAAAACTCAATCTCAATATTTGTCATTACAAACTTGATTTCGGCGATTGATTGTCTCAAATTGTTTTCCTAAAACGGTTCTCCGATTACCAGTACCCACCAATAGACCTTTCTAGTCATACCAAGTGTCGCCGCCTTGAAGACACTCTTGCCCTAACCTAACCTAACCATAACCCAAATCGATAGGGTTAGGGTTACGGTTAGGGCTAGCACTCATATCTCGAGAACAAAGCACGCAATTTTGAAACGGTTTTTAGATTACAAGTACCCATCAATAGACCTTTCTAATCATACCAAGTTTGGCCACCTTAAAGACATTCTTGCCCTATCCCTAACCCTAACGCTAATCGCTATGGTTAGGGTTAGGGTAAGCGCTTAAACACTCATATATCGAGAACAGGGCACGCACTAAACGGCCCCTGTAGTTCCAAAACAAGTCGATAGGGATCCCAGCGCTATACCACTAACTCCCGACCTTAAGAGCTGTTTACCACTCGAAAATTATAGCCACAAAATTCTGCGAGATATCAAACCCGGAAGTTCCACTCAATAGATGTGATACTATATGGAATTTACGCAGCAGAAAATACCATTCTATCTGTAGTTCCCAACTTGATACATGGAATCAAACAGTATACAAAAACAAATACGTTTAATACACATCATATATATACACATTCAAGAACATTGGATCTTTTAGGTACGAAAGGAGCGTGTTTTAGACGCAAAACTGACCAGTACGCTCAATATATATCGATATCAGCATTTGATATACATGTATCATGTCCTTCATGATATCCCCTCTGTCAGATACAAAAGGGACGTGTTTTAGAAGTAAAACTGGCGGGTCTGTTCGCACAGCAGTATATATACTATATAATATGACATAAAGAACTTCAAGTCCTTGATAACATCACCTCTCTCAGATACAAAAGGAGCCAATTTTACACTCAAAACTGACCCATCTGTTCTGAGAGTCTACTCATCACTGATCGCCGCGCGGAATACAATATTCGGCGTGAGTGTGTTCATAGCTGGAGACGCCCTGGTGCGAATCCGTGCGTTTAGAAAAGCGGTCAGCAAGCTCGCCACTGCGTACATGTCAGCACTCTCTGCTACCTTCTGCTCTCCAAACGAGCCCTTTTAGCCGCCCTTTTCTCGTGATGCTTTGTCTTCTCGTGAGACTTTGCCGCCTCCCGAGACTTCGCCGGCACCTGCCTCCTGCCTCCTCTTCTCATCTTTCCCACTTTCTGCGCTTCCTTCACCTTCAGATTTGTACCCCGGCTGAGCCGCCAGTTACCTTCTTCCTAGCACAACTCTTTTTAGTTGAACGCTGTCCATCACGGTCATCTGTAGATGGTGCGAAGGTTACTTTCTTCCTAGCACCACTCTTGTGAGTTAAACGCTGTGCATCTTAACCGTCTGTAGACGGTGCAAATGCCTCCTTCTTCCTAGCACCACTCTTGTTAGTTGAACGCTGTGCATCCCGGCCGTCTGTAGGTGGTGCGAAGGTTACCTTCTTCCTAGCACCACTCTTGTTAGTTGAACGCTGTGCATCCAGGCCGTCTGTAGACGGTGCGAAGGTAACCTTCTTCCTAGCACCACTCTTGTTAGTTGAACGCTGTCCATCACGGTCGTCTGTAGACGGTGCGAAGGTTTCCTGCTTCCTAGCACCACTCTTGTTAGTTGAGCGCTGTGCATCCCGGCCGTCTGTAGGTGACGCGAAGGTTTCCTTCTTCCTAGCACCACTCTTGTTAGTTGAGCGCTGTGCATCCCGGTTGTCTGTAGGCGGTGCGAAGGTTTCCTTCTTCCTAGCACCACTCTTGTTAGTTGTACGCTGTGCATCCTGGTCGTCTGTAGACGGTGCGAAGGTTTCCTTCTTCCTAGCACCACTCTTGTTAGTTGAACGCTGTGTATCTCGGCCGTCTGTAGGTGGTGCGAAGGTTTCCTTCTTCCTAGCACCACTCTTGTTAGTTGAACGCTGTGCATCCATGTCGTCTGTAGACGGTGCGAAGGTTTCCTTCTTCCTTGCACCACTCTTGTTAGTTGAACGCTGTGCATCCCGGCCGTCTGTAGGTGGTGCGTAGGTTTCCTTCTTCCTAGCACCACTCTTGTTAGTTAAACGCTGTGTATCCTGGTCGTCTGTAGACGGTGCGAAGGTTACCTTCTTCCTAGCACCACTCTTGTTAGTTGAACGCTGTGTATCCCGGCCGTCTGTAGGTGGTGCGAAGGTTTCCCTCTTCCTAGCACCACTCTTGTTAGTTGAACGCTGTGCATCCCGGCCGTATGTAGACGGTGCAGGGGTAGACAGAGGAGAACTTTAACAGGACAGGTCGACCGGTGGAGGTCGCCCTGTAAGAAAAAAAAAAGTTTGCAAAATATTTAAACATTATTTCTCTTTAGCTATGAGATGTCCTACAAGTCAGGAAAAGTGAACACATTTTCACCTTTTTTTAGAAAGCATATTGACATTGCCGTCGTTGCAGACTCCAACAGTGGCCCTGCTGTCTTTGCAGACTCGAATTACAGTAGCCCTTCTAGTTCTAGTTCGTAATCCGCAAACTTCCTATAGGAATATCACGCGGATGGAGGAGGCGCAGCGGCTGGACTACGTATGCGATGACAGCAACCTGTTCTTGAAAGTGTCCAGTGAGGGGCTGTCGACAATGTGGGGGGAGAGGTTGTTCCATTCAGGAATTGTCCTGGCGTAGTAGGCATATTTTGCTGTGTCACACCTGCATCTTGAGGTTGGGTATTTGTGAGAGTGGTTGGCTCTGGTGCTCATGTGTGCTGGTGTGATGCGAGTAGGCGGGATGGCCACAAGACCGTTGGTAATCTTGTACACCATTACAAGTCGTGCGTTTTGACGTCACGACTGGAGTGCCGTCTTTGCAGACTCTGACAGTGGCCCTGGTGTCGATGCCAACTCCAACAGCGGCCCGGGCGTCTTTGCCGACTTCAACAGTGGCCCTGCTGTCGTTGCAGACGACCCACAAGCCCGGAGGGCCGGAAAGGCCGCATCACCGGTAGATGTTGTCCCCGTCAAAGTTCTCCTCTGTCTACACCGGCACCTACTACAGACGACCAGGATGCACAGTGTTCAACTAACAAGAGTGGTGCTAATAAGAAGGAAACCTTCGCACCACCTACAGACGACTAGGATGCACAGCGTTCAACTAACAAGAGTGGTGCTAATAAGAAGGAAACCTTCGCACCACCTACAGACGACTAGGATGCACAGTGTTCAACTAACAAGAGTGGTGCTAATAAGAAGGAAACCTTCGCACCACCTACAGACGACTAGGATGCACAGCGTTCAACTAACAAGAGTGGTGCTAGGAAGAAGGAAACCTTCGCACCACCTACAAATGTTCAGGATGCACAGCGTTCAACTAACAAGAGTGGTGCTAGGAAGAAGGAAACCTTCGCACCGTGTACAGACGGCCTGGATGCACAGCGTTCAACTAACAAGAGTGGTGCTAGGAAGAAGGTAACCTTCGAACCACCTACGGACGACCGGGATGCACAGCGTTCAACTAACAAGAGTGGTGCTTGGAAGAAGGAAACCTTCGCACCGTGTACAGACGGCCTGGATGCACAGCGTTCAACTAACAAGAGTGGTGCTAGGAAGAAGGTAACCTTCGCACCACCTACTGACGACTAGGATGCACAGCGTTCAACTAACAAGAGTGGTGCTAGGAAGAAGGAAACCTTCGCACCGTCTACAGACAACCGGGATGCACAGCGTTCAACTAACAAGAGTGGTGCTAGGAAGAAGGAAACCTTCGCACCGTCTACAGACAACCGGGATGCACAGCGTTCAACTAACAAGAGTGGTGCTAGGAAGAAGGTAACCTTCGAACCACCTACAGACGGCCTGGATGCACAGCGTTCAACTAACAAGAGTGGTGCTAGGAAGAAGGAAACCTTCGCACCGTCTACAGACGACCAGGATGCACAGCGTACAACTAACAAGAGTGGTGCTAGGAAGAAGGTAACCTTCGAACCACCTACAGACGACCGGGATGCACAGCGTTCAACTAACAAGAGTGGTGCTAGGAAGAAGGTAACCTTCGAACCACCTACAGACGACCGGGATGCACAGCGTTCAACTAACAAGAGTGGTGCTAGGAAGAAGGAAACCTTCGCACCGTCTACAGACAACCGGGATGCACAGCGTTCAACTAACAAGAGTGGTGCTAGGAAGAAGGTAACCTTCGAACCACCTACAGACGGCCTGGATGCACAGCGTTCAACTAACAAGAGTGGTGCTAATAAGAAGGAAACCTTCCCACCACCTACAGAAGGCTGGGATGCACAGCGTTCAAATATTAAGAGTGGTGCTAGGAAGAAGGTAACCTTCGCACCACCTACTGACGACTAGGATGCACAGCGTTCAACTAACAAGAGTGGTGCTAGGAAGAAGGTAACCTTCGCGTCACCTACAGACGGCCGGGATGCACAGCGTTCAACTAACAAGAGTGGTGCTAGGAAGAAGGAAACCTTCGCACCACCTACAGACGGCCGGGATGCACAGCGTTCAGCTAACAAGAGTGGTGCTAGGAAGAAACTTCGGAGGGATGAAGTCCGGGTTTCTGTCTGGTCCTGGTATGTTGGAGTCGGCAAGGACATTAGGGCCACCGTTGGAGTCTGCGAAGACGGCGGGGCCACTGTTGGAGTCGGTAGCTGCGCCAGAGCCACTCCGTTTGTCTGTCTTGTTTGCAGAAGTCTCAGGCCTGACATTCAGTGCTGACGCTGTGACTGAAAATATATACGTATATATATCACTAAACGGCGACTGTGGAATTAACTTAAAACTTTGATCTTGAATTCATTTCTATATGTACAATATTCGTACGATATCTAAGAATGAGTTTGTTCTAGAACAAAAGGTTATTGTTTCGTGCATTTTCAGTAAGGCCTACGTCTCTTTTCCAAACCGTGGCCCGGCCGGGGCCCTTTTCGGGAACCAAAAGTATACGAGCGATCGCTGTTGTTGTTTATATCCGGATATTCGATGACAGGTGCCTACCACGACGTCAGTAGATTGGATCAAAAATTCATATTTTTAATTAGCAGATCAAATTACAGGCTAATATGTAAATCAATAGTTTGCAAAACACCTGCTTTTTGCGTACCACTGCGTCACCGTGACATCATCGCGATCGCTCGTATGATATGAAAGACAAAAACTACATAAGACGTAAGAGAAATAGTCGTGAACATTATTTGTTCATAATTTTACACATACATGTCTATTTTTCGTTTCCACAAAAAGCCCGGCCGGGCCCCGGTTTGGAAATGTGACGCTGTTCTAAGCAGTGTTACTGAACCCCGTCTCCCACCTTCAATAGGAGAAAGCATTAAATTGAACGTCCAAGTAAAAGTGCATATTATGATTTAGTTGAAATTTTGGGCTGATTCTTTTACTTGCGCACATATATTTTCAGACCTTGTCTCCCATGCTCGGTATCGTGAAAAAGATTTGGCATCCAACCCGAATGAAACCACATTTTCCTTTTCGTAAAAATGTGTTCTTGACTTCGACATTACCAGAAGCGTTGTACTATATTTAGGACAAAAATGAGTTCTAGAACAAAAGGTAAGTGTACTATTCCATGCGTGTTCAGTAAACAGTGTTGCTGAACGCCTTCCCCTGCCTACCATGTAAGAATGCAATAAATCGCTCGGACGTCGAAGTAGCAGTGTATCGTAGTAGTGTATCTTTCACATATAATGAGAAATTTGGGGCTGATTCTGTTACTTGCATATACATTTTTCAGACGTTGTCTCCTATGGAGTAACTCGGTGAATGTAAAAAAGGTTTTATATCTAACACCCCTGCAAGGCCGTTGTCCTTACGTTCTAGAACGTTGACGTTGTGGAACGGACCCGGTTTAATGGTCAGTGAAGGTATGACGTAATGTTGCACTTACCTGACCTCAGCAGGACGTTGATAGACCTCGTCATTAAGTCCTGGAGTACCCCAGTGGTCACTAACATCAAGCCTATCATGGTTTCAATGATTCAACCAACTTAACTCAACGGATTTCAAGACGCAAATGCCAAATCAGTAGGAGAACAAAGATGCGCATCCGCACTTTGTTCTCTTTGCACTGAGATTAAAAAAAGTCTTGTTATGACGTCATAAGCACTGCGCCTGTTAGCACACAAGGATGACGTGATTACGTCACAAAGCCTTCCCATGATCCCAAACATTCCGTTTTACCTATGTCACGTGACGCTTTGTGACGTCACAAAACCTGAAACACGTCACTTTGATGATTTTCTCTATTTTTCTACCGCAATATATTAGGTTCTTTATCTTGGTTTGTATCAATCTAATATCACACGGCAAGTGACGAAGGGGTATTGTGGGTCCAGGCTTGAGTCACATTTCCCATAATCTGCTGCGAAATAGCATAACTACTTGGCTAGAAAGCGTAATAAGAGATGTGTTTTTGGTAAAATTAATTTTGCGGGCATATATTATGATTCCACACACTACTCAAACATCTGTTCCAAACCAAAATAAAAGTCACTACGTCTGGGCATATTAATTCATGAATCAGCTATTCCGCTATTCTACAAGAATTAAACACGTTCTCTTAAAAAAGTTTTTTTTTTCCATTAAATGGAAGCATGAGACTATTCAAAACGCACGCAGCTTGTAGTAAGTACAGGACTGATAATCTAGCCTGGGTGCGACAGTATTGAGCCAGCGGTTACTACAGAGGATGGCCATGGTACTGCTAGCCAGATTAACTTTCGCTTATAGCAGCCCGCCAAACATCCGCCGGCCGCGGGGAGGGGCCAGTTGAGCCCTAGACAGCGGAGTTTGCGTTACACAGACTAGGCTACTGCCTGTTATCCGCGTAGTATGCGAAAACTACATGGAGAATGATTTCTTTATCCAGAATGGAGATGGGTCGGAACGTGGTGCGTGTGATCCGCAAGACGTTAGGCATGGACGAGTTCTCCGAACTCGAGATCATGAAAGTCTGCGGAATCCTCACGAGTAGGACACTCCGTCTGCAACTCAATATTGACTGATCGAAAGGCTGAGCCAGCGGTCACAACGGAGGATGGCCAAGGAACTCAGGCTACTGAGTACGACCAGTGAAAGAAGAGCCAACGTTATCCGCGTGGTATGCGAAAACTACATGGAGAACAATTTCTCTTTTTCTAGAATGGAGATGGGGCAAAACGTGGTGCGTGTGATCCGCCAGACGTTAGGCATGGACGAGTTCTCCGAACACGAGATCATGAAAGTCTGCGGAATCCTCACAGCTAATACCGTTGTCACATGATCCACGATCTTCGGTGGAAGATCGGCCATATTTAAGATCAACAGAGGGTTGCACGTATTTTTCACCTGAAAACTGTCACTGTCACATTTACCCATACTTTGTACCTTGTACAATTGTTGTGCAATAAAGTTATTATTATAAGCGAGGCTCGGGCGATTGCCGCAGAATTGTCGTCCGATCGATTATCGCCAAATGTGACAGCTACAAGGGTATAAAGACACTCCTTCTGCAATTCAATATCAACTAGAGTTCCACGAACACATACCTTTGCCAAATAATCCTAAGAAATTTTGGACTTTCTTTAAAAATAAAACAAAATCACATTGCTTGCCACAAATTCTGAAATACAAACATTATCAAGGAACGACACCTACTGATAAAGCAAATCTGTTTAACAAGTTCTTCTTCTCTGTTTTTACTACCCCTGTAGTAAATCAGCCTCTCCCTGAGATCAGTGCTTGGAGACATCCCTTCCTCGGCAACATTGACTTTACAATCAAGGAAGTTCTAGATGTCTTGCTTACCTTAGATTGTACAAAAGCTATTGGCCCTGACTCTATATCCCCAGTGATCCTACGCGAGGGTGCACACGTATTAGCTCCTCAACTTACTGCCATCTTCAACAAAAGTATTCAATCGGGCATAGTTCCAGCTAAATGGAAAGAAGCCAACGTCTGTCCCGTCTTTAAGAAAGGCAGTAAAGACTCTGTTGAAAACTATCGACCCATTTCCTTACTCAGTGTAGTAAGTAAGGTTATGGAACGTTGCATTTTTAACCGTATTTTCCCTCACCTTCAAGACCAAATTCACCCACTACAACATGGCTTTATTAAAGGAAAATCTACTACTACCCAACTATTGGAAACCTTTCAAACCGTCGGGACAACTTTGGATCACAGTGGCCAGATAGATATAATTTACCTCGACTTTTCCAAAGCTTTTGACAGCATTCCACATCACCTTCTTGTACACAAACTTAAGACATTTGGATTCCACTCGAATCTCCTAAATTGGTTCTCTGATTATCTGTCTAATAGAAGACAACGAGTAGTCATTGAAGGAGTTTCTTCAGACTGGCTTCCTGTAATATCCGGAGTCCCACAAGGTTCCATTTTGGGACCTCTACTTTTTTTACTTTATATTAATGACCTGCCCTCTACTATAGAATGTCCCATGGCCCTTTATGCTGATGACTCAAAATGTTACAAGCAAATTTCATCACCAGCTGATTGTATTTCCCTTCAGCATGATATTGACAACATGGTCGAATGGAGTGTCACATGGATGATGAAATTTAATACCTCTAAATGTAACGTGCTCACTATCTGTAGGTCTAAAACACCAGTGCTCTATGACTACGAAATTGAGGGACAAGTGCTCTCATCAGTTACGGAATTTAATGACCTAGGTGTAACTATGTCCAACTGCCTATCTTTTAAGAGTCATATAAAAAACATCACAGCTAGTGCCAACTCGACCCTCGGCTTTATTAAGAGATCTGTTGGTTACCATGCCCCTGCAAGTGTTAAGAAAATCCTATATATTACACTAGTTAGGCCCAAACTCGAATATTGCTCGTTAATCTGGTCCCCCCACACTCATAACTTAATTACTTCCCTTGAAAAAGTCCAAAGACGTGCTACAAAATACATTCTCAACAACCATACAACTGATTACAGGGATAGATTGATCTACTGCCAACTCTTACCTCTATCTTACCGCAGAGAATTATTAGACTTATCCTTCCTATTTAAATGTTTCTTGGGACAATACGGTATCGACATTCATCAATATATAAGTTTTCCACTCACATCCCTAAGATCCAACTCACAAGCCAAGCTCCAGCCCCAAAAATGTCTCACCACTACGTTTAAAAACTATTTCTTCCAAAGAATCGTTCACATCTGGAACGCTTTACCCCTCAACATTAGAACTCTAAAACTTTCCCCAGTTGTTACAATTAATACCTTTAAGAAAGCAATCCTAGTCCACTATCTCTCTCTTACCAACGACAGATTTAACTCCAACGACGTATGTACTTGGGTCACCCACTGTCAGTGTCCCAGTTGTACACCTTTCTAGATATTTCATATTTCATCTTACCATTATTTCTATGATTTATTTCTTTATATTTGTTATTATTGTATATTTGCTTTTATTGTCGTTGACAAAATCATTATTATTTGATTGTACAATTGTTATTATTTGTTATCATTATGATTATTTTTCTATTATTGTATAATTTAGTTGCACGGGAGGCAACTAGTAAAGGTTTTACCTGTTCTTGCCTCCCTACCATTTTGTAAACACAATATGGTGAAGTTCAAATAAATAAACCAGGTTTGTTATGTAGAATGTTCTCTATAGACATAAATGTGTTACTCATTACATTTTATTTTATATGCCTGGAGTTGGTTCATAACATTTCGCCATTGCTTATACAAATCAGATCCCTATTTACATAATAATATTTATTGTATCAAGCATCACTTAAGCTATCAGCATATCAAAAATCATTATGATCCTTTCATCCCTTCTTGACTTATTCTCTTTCAAAGTAGGAAACTAAACCGGCTCCTGCAGTTCAAGAAAAGACGTTACCGGACCCAAACATACACCTCTTACTCTCTGCCATCTTTCTCAGTTCCATATGTGCATATGTGACAAGTTTGAAAGTCCTATCACGGAATGCAGTGGCTTTATCAACTTTCCGCATTAACTATGCAAATTAGCCGTTAATTTGCATAATTAGTATCTCATTATGTAAGTTTTTACTTAGGCTACCTACATACCGAAAATCATGACGATCCGTCAACACGTTCATATTTTCCCATTAATTATGCAAATGAGATCATAATCTGCATAATCAATATGTACTGATATTTCTTTCTTTCTCAGCTACAAATGTGACAAGTTTGAAAGTCCTAGAAAGGCATGCAGTGGATTTTACAAACTTTCCTCATTAATTATGCAAATTAGCTGTCAATTTGCATAATTAGAATTCCATCATGTAAGTCTTCCCTTTGGCTATCTACATACCAAAAATCATGACGATCCGTCAACACGTTTATATTTTCTCATTAATTATGCAAATGAGGCCGTCATTTGCATAATTAACATGCCTTGATATTGTTTGAAAGTCCTATCATGAAATGCAGTGGATTTATAAACTTTCGTCATTAATTATGCAAATTAGCTGCTAATTTGCATAATAAGTATTTTATTATGTACATTGTTACTTGGGCTACATCTACATACCAAAACTCATGACGATCCATCAACACGTTCTCGAGTTATTCTCGTCCAAAGTTGGAAAGGAAATCGGCGACTGCAGTAAAAAAAGCCGCTAGGGGTCCAAACTTACCGCACTTACTCTTTGCTCAAAGGGCTATCTACCACTCAAAAATCATAACCACAGCATGTCCAGAACACGAGATATCAAGAATTGAGGTTCTGCTGCAGTACCTTAGCAAGCCGCTAGGGAGCCCATTATCGAACTTGACCTTCGTTTTTCCGACCCCTACCCACCTACCAAATGTTATCGGGATCCATCCTAGGCTTCTTGAGTTATGCTGTTAACACACAGACAGACAGACAGACACACAGACTCACAAGCCTAAAACATAACCTTAGCCATTCTGGCAAAGGTAAGGCAAAGGTAGCTAATCGATAGGCTGCTTGCAACAGCACCTTCTAGCGACTTTTGTGAGAAACACACCTTGATCACGTGATACGTGGGTTTAAAGACTTTGGAAACGCATCATTCAGCTGGGCGTGGTGGCGCGCGCCTGTAAGCCAGCTACGTGGAGGCTGGGGTTGGTGGACCGCTTGAGGCCGGGGGTTGAGGTCCTGAGTTCGGTCCCCACCGTGCCCCCGAAGTTGTGCCCTTGGGAAAGGCATTTTACATGACCTTGCTCACTTAACCCAGGTGTAAACATGGGTACCTGACTTCGGTTGGGAAGGTCAAAGACCACCCTTACCTTCTGTCTGTACCGTGTATGTGTCACTGTCAATATAGGTTACAAAACTTGAGTGCAGTGCCATATTGTTCTCGTCTGACCAAAAGCAAAAAGAAAAAAAAAATTACATTTTCTTACAAGGTTGTCTCATCGCCAACTGCTATTGTCACGTCTTCTGCTTTTTCTGTTACCTGTGAAGCAAATATCGTCTTTACGGTACAGATATTTTGATGAAATGAAAGGAAATGATTAATCATAATTCATATTAGTAGTTTGGGATTAAAAACTTTCGTAAACTTCAGTTTGATAATAAAGATAATAGAAGAAATAATGAACCATCAATCATTGTTCAAAGTTTATTTGCTTGTTGTAGAAGACCTTACGGAAGTCCATGTACTTCTGACGTATCAAACATTTATTGTGATACGTTTATTATATACCGACGGCATCATTTAAGTTTTAATTTTTGTTTTGTTGTTGTTGCTGTTGGCCTTTTTAAGGTGTAGAAAAGTTATTTATACCTGTCTCGGCCAGACAGAGACGACAGCCTGGCCTGTCGTAGTTTTCTCCGCCTGCTGATTTAGCTGCCTGACTGACAGCTGTAGGTTCAGCAGATCGGAACGTGTATTTTCGTCCAGCTTGTCGAATGATAACTTTACGTCCGACACTGTGACAGCTTAGAAAGATACAGGGACATGACGTCATATACTGTGTCCATTTGAGGGGCAGTGGTGAGCTATTTTAGAGCTAGGTGTTACCAGTCAGGGTTTTAGCTCTTCTTTTGTCAGAAATTCAGGCTTTTATCTATGTTTTGAGAGTCTGGTATGGCCTAGAATAATGATGGCTGGATGTTGTACAGAGTTGTCAAAAGTCACCAAAGTTCGTTTCCGTGTTGTTTCCAAGAGTTTCCGACCGTTTTTTTTAGAGATGGCTACTTGTGCACTACGTTGGCACTTTAGAGATCGAACTACATTGCCAATATGCGTTTACAACATATAACGGGGGCAACCCTAAGATCCCTGCTATTTTACGCGCTCGAACTAACGGCGCTCCATCACTAGTTGCCAAAGAGTGGTCAAGTTTTGATCAATGAATTTTTAACACATTTATTTAGAGATCATAGTTGAATAAGGAATCCATACTGTTCATGGACCCTCCGCCTTCCGCGTTACAACTGGCAAACACCGAGGACGTTATCGTGAATATAAATTCCGATTTTGAGCTGCGTTAGACAGTGCGTTAGACAGTGTGCCCCGCTTTTTGAATTTGCTCTCTTCGGAAGTTGGTGACCAATTTAGACAAACATGAATAAAAATTGTGTGTGCTTTTTGTCTCCCGCGAGGGGGGCTAAATCTTTCACGATCCAGGTCGTGTCTTTATGGGAAAGATGCACTGAATGCGGCGGCCCGACTCACAAAATCATAACGAAAATGACAACGCCCAAATCAACAAAAAAACTCTGTGTACGTATCGGGAAACATATTCGACATCACTCTGTGAAGTTTTACTTATATCGACGGTACGAATCATTTGTTAGAGTAACAAATCTTTTGGGCGTTCGCTCGTCTGCCACCTGCGGGGCCACACTCCCTGGGGAAAACAACGGCGGTGATGCTTATGTTTTTTTTTCTATGGCCAGTCTTCTATTCAACAAACATTTGAAGACCAATATTTGTAGTGTTTTGTGAAGCTTTATTTCTTATGTGAATGACAGTTGTGTGGCTGTTTTTTACTGGTTGTTGATTTATGGACACGAGCCACCAATACCTAGTAACAGGTGACCACAGTGATTCGGTGCTACCAACATTATTGTGAAAATTCTGTCTTAAAAGAAAAGGGAAGTGAATATGTGTAAATAAATTTTTATAGAAAAAAAGCTGTTTGTTTGGACTTGGTTTATTTACCTTTCTAATCATCATAGTCAGTGGCAACAAACACGACGTACTTATGCATAATAAGATCAGCAAAAAATCCGGGCATCTCAGGGCAGGGGGTATCTTAGGGCGGCCCCCGTTATATATAGTAGTGCCATGTGTATAATAGTGAGTGACTTTTTCACGGAGGTAATAAGACCCTGACCTTATACAAAGGACAAAAAAAGAGTCTACCCAAGCATACGACTGTTTCTTCTGTAAGCAACACCACCGGCGGAGGTGTTTATAATACAAACACACATGGTTCTCCTGCCGATTCGACAGATGAGCAGGCAGACAGCAGACAGGCATTTACCTGTTTGCCTGACCTGAACATGACTTTTTTATGGTGAAGGAGGGGTGTGCAATTCCTTCTCCACCCTCTCGTCTTCTGGAGCACTAAGTCTCACAGGGACAGAACAGTATGACACGTGTGAGACGGCTTCAGCAGATGCAGCTTTGTTTTTCGGAGTATCCGTCTCCTTGGAGGACTTCCGACCAAGGATGTAAGGACTTCCCCCTACCCCCGATCGCGCGACTCGTGTGTCATGGTGGGTGCGTCATGCCCGAACATGCCCTTAGGCCTGTCTCGACCACAAAGCCCCGCCAAGGCCGCTAGCCGCAGCTAGATACTTATTTACACCTGAGTTATGTGAGGAATGTCGTGTAAAGTGCCTTTCCCAAGGCAAGGGCACAAGATCGGTGACACGGCAGTCGGATTCGAACCCCCAACCTCTCGGTCTCGAGCCGAACATATCTGCCACTGCGCTACGCGGTCCCACCTAATACAAACAGGCGTAAGCTTTAACAGGTATCATGTAGATATCACTAGATACACAATGTCCATTTTAAGGTCAGACGCATGTTTCCACAAAAGCTTGCTGGACAAGTTTCACTGGCCTCAAACAACCCCTAATGATGCAACAAGTCCTTGGCAGAAAACGGAGTTAATAAGACCTTGATCTTATACAAAAGACAAGAAAAGAGTCTATCCAAGCATACGTCTGTCTCTTCTGTAAGCACAACCACCGGTCAAGATGTTTATAGTGCAAACAGGCGTATGTTTGACAGGTATCATGTGCATTAGATACATAATACCCATTTCAAGGTCAGACCTATGTTAACACAAAAGCTTGCTGAACTGGTTTCAAGGACCCCAAACAACGCCTAATGATGCAAAAAGTCCTTGCAAGAAAACGTAGTTAATAAGACCTTGATCTTAAACAAAGGACAAGAAAAGAGTCTACCCAAGCATACCCCTGTTTCTATTATAAGCACAACCACCGGTGGAGTTCTTTATAACACATGCAGGCGTATGTTTGATAGGTATCATGTGCACCAGATACACGATGCCCATTTCAAGGCCAGACTTTTATGTTTACACAAAAGCTTGCTGGACTGGTTCCACTGACCCCAAACAACGCCTAATGAAGCAAAAAGTCATTGGCAGAAAATGGCGGAGAGTGCACTATATGTGGAGATCTTCAGGCTGTCACTTCTGAACTGTCAGACGTTTCTGGTGCTCTGTCTTGCCTTTCTTTTGTCGTTCTTGTTTCTAAGACGTCCTAGGAACCTTCCTCCTTACCCTGCAGGATGGTGGCCTGTCTTCGGGCACCTCTTCTCCTTGGGCCGAGCGCCACACCTGAAGTTTACGGAGTGGAGGCGGCAGTACGGGGACGTGTTCACGGTGAGATTTGGGCTAAACGACGTGGTGGTTCTGAACGGCTACACGGTCGTGAAGGACGCACTCGTGAGCAGGTCCGAACTGTTCGCCTCCAGGCCGCCGAGTTACGTATTCGACATTATTACTGGTGTCGGAAAAGGTATGTACGTAATGTTTATTACCTGCATGTATGCAGGTATGGTTTTGATGCTGGTGGAAACTTTTCGGTAGCCGGGGATGTAGGGCGCTGTATCTCGTGAACGGATGGTGCGAGCACGACGATTTTTGGTACGTGGGTTGGGGGTGGTAGCCTGACACTCAGGTGTGATTTTGGGCCTCCTGGCGCTTGACCTTGACATTGAAGGTGGCATTTTTTGTGTTTTTGGGGCACGTTTGGCGCTGTGTGTCCGGAACGATACGCGCCATTGCGACGATTTTTGGTGCATGGGTGGGGGGTTGTTGCCTGTTGCCTAGGATTGACTTTGGGCCTTGTCGCGTTTGAACTTGACCCGGCAGGTCGAATTTTGTGTCCGGGAGGGGTGTTTCCGGAGTTATATCTTCTGAACGGCTGGTGCTGGCGCAATGATATTTGGCACATGTGTCGGCGGTGGCTGAATAATGCTCAATTTTGATTTTGGCGCCCTTGGTGCTTGAACTTGACATTTTAGGTTACCTTTTGTGCGGGCACGGGGCGTGCGCTGTATCTCCGGAACGCAAGGTACCATTATGTTGCTATTTGGTACGTGAGTTGTTTGTGGTGTCCTGGTGGTCAGGTTTGATTTTGGGCCTCCTAGTGCTTGAACTTGATACTGTATAGGTTGACCCTGTTTTTGTGTGGTTGGAGCATCCTCCCAATATCTGCTTGGTTTTAAAAACAGATTATGGTTGGGTGTAGAACCATCATCTGGCCTGGGCCACCTTCAATGTATCAGGTTACTTAGTGGCACTGACAGTTTGCCAGATGACGGGAGTGTACAAGATTATATATCTGTTGGTCAGGTATAATTGGAGTTTGCTTATTACTCTTTGTGGTGTTTCTAGAGCTGTATAGTACAGAGTTTTAAGTTCCGGTACAAGTTCCTTTACCCTGTTGGCAATCATGGTTGAACTTGAACTTAAACAGAAGAAGATGCAATTTTCTAATGTGGAGGAGAACTGTATAGAGTGTGGGCATAAGAGAAAGGTATGTGTATGATTTGTCCTGTGTTTCTTTTTGTTTCTTTGGTAATGCCATTTCCATACTGTATACAGGTAATTTGTTGTTTTGTGCTAGTCATATTCGCTTGGTTTTTGGGCCTGCTTAATCTATGATACAGGCAGGGTTAAGTGGTGGAGGCTTAGCTTTGTTCTGTTTTGAATTCAGTATCGTTTGTTGCATTTTGTCGCGGCAAATATATGATGAAATTCCCCTTCTAAGCAACTGCTCATTGGTTTGCGGGGATGTTTGCTGGGTGTTTGCTCTGACTACAACAGCTTCTGAACTTTTCAAAGCTTCCATTGCCAGCAGCTTGCCATCTATAAATGGGATTGACAAGGACATTTTTCATAGTAAATTGTGCTGTTAAATTTGGCTTAGATACTACAGGAGATTTAGGTTTGGGTTGGATGGATTGAATGAAAATATCATACCACCCTGGGGACTAACTGTTGCTGCTGCATGGGGGCTACCACTATTCATATTGTCTAATGTCTATGGAACTACAGATAAAAGTATCATTGGTCAAATTATGCAAGTAACATTCCGATGTCAAGTGAATAACACCCCAGAAATAAATCTTTAATGAATATCATTGGAAGAACACAAACCAAGGAGACTTAGCAGCTGCATTAGGTCAGTACATTGAAATAGGAAGATATTAGTATATCATGTGACAGAGTAACTACATGTGCATGGGCCATCTGAGACAAAAAAAGGTAGCGTCTCAACAACTTCAAAGTACTGTGGTTGGTTACATAAGAAATCCAAAATAAGTAATGTTCATCCATGTCCAAACTTACAAATTCAGAAAATGGAATTTCAGAGTCAGACTTTTGCATGGTGCACAACCAACACGGTAAAAAGCTCATTTTTCCAACCACGTACCATAGACAAAAAGGCAAAAATACACAATAGGTCTACAGAAACCCAATACATTTCATGCAGGCCTGAGGTCTACGAACTCTTGTTTATTTTCAGGGTTAAAATTTGTCGTAAACACATGTTGAATGTCAGCACCTGGCACTGTAAGCTTGTAACAAGTTTCATGAAGGCGCCATATTTATCTGTGTGCAGCTGTTAGATCCAGACTGGGGGGGGGGGGGGGTCTAAAAGTGCTTGCGCCAACTTTGATGTTGTGTGACTCCCAAACGGCTTGTGCTAGGACAACCAAAATTGTGATTTTTCTTTAAAAGCTGTTGGCAACAATTTACTAAACAATCGTCTAAACAATGGACTTTTTTCTTGCTAAATTACATATATTTTCATATATCTTTCATGTCTGAGATACCTTTTTGTGACATTTATAATTCAATATGCATAATTATGCTAATGTTATGACGTTACTGACAAAATCCAAGATGGCTGCCAATATCATCGTGAAAAGTATAATCAGCTTATTTTCACTCGAATTTCCTCACTACTTGGTATTCCCTACAAAATATTCATGTGGACGTTTTTGATCCATTTCCATGGGATTTTAGGGTTATATGTTAAAAAATGTTTATCTTAAGACATTTAAGGTTGATGATCCAAGATGGCGGATTGAAAGTAGTAGCTAAAATACAATTTGCGACATTTTATGACGTCATTTAGACGTAGTTGGACTGACTTTTGACAACATAAGTCTTAGAAGACTTGAATATTGATAAGAAACCCTTTATTGGTAACTTTCGTGTGATATATTTGAGTATTATGGGAATTCCCCGTTTAAGCCCAAAAAATCAATCATAATTACGTCATAATAATATCAACATTTCAGGCATTATTAAACTTTACAAGAACATTACCCAAAATTCAGCGATCGTACAGTAAGCGGTTTTTAAATTACGAAGGAATGGGGGGGGGGCTGAAACCCCACCCCCCCAACTAGCCAGGGAATGCCAAAAAGCCGAGTCTGGATAGGGTTAATGTTGAGAGCTATCGTTTTTCTTGTTTCACTGTCTACATTGTCTACTTTAAAGAATTATGTGTTTCTAAAACGCGTTCGCCGTAGCACTTTAAACAACTACTTTAAATATTATATAGAATGTGAATTCAATTATCTTAAACGGTTAATCAACAAAAGTTTGATATCATTCTATTCTGCATTAAAATCCGTAGCTGTAAAGTCTCCTTTAGTTCTACATAAAAATGATGATATAAATAATTACAACGCATCTCATCTTTCCCACCACAAGAGTTTAAATAACAACTAAAAGTTAGAATTATTTTTATACCATGAAAAATTAACTATTTTGTAAATGTTTTTTTAGCAATGAGATACCCTTCTTGCTTTTAGCAACTCTTATCAACGCATCAATATTATCAAAACATATCCACGTCTTCTCGAGTTTAGCTGCCCGCCAACAAAAAATAAGATGGATAGACGAAAGTGGTAACATAACCTTTTCTTGGCGAAGTTATCAATAATAACCAGTCAATGGAGATGTACAATAAATAAATTAGATCAATGCTGTCCAAAATCAACTTCAGATGTCATTCCATAAATCAAATTCCTGTTTGTCTTGATTTCGTTTATGTGTTTGTTTTCTTCAAAATCAAACTACAACAGGTCTTGTGACTGCAAGATGGGGACATGGTTACAAACAGAAAAAGAAATTCTCCATAAGTGTCTTGAGAACCCTGGGAATGAAAGTCGGAAAGAATAGCGTTGAAGACAAGATTAAAGAAGAAGCAATGTGTATGTGTGAAAAGGTAAGCAGTGGTCATTTATTTTACGAAAAAATAATTTTATCAACTAAAAATATTCTAAGCTGTTTAGATTTATAATGAGGACACAGATCGTGCCCGATGGCCAATTGCAAGTACATGGTATAAACATAGTGACAATGGACAGTCATTAACAATGTTCTACTCTAATACTAGTGTTGGCTATTTCTAAACAGGTTGGGTTTGACTTCTTTTTTGGAAGCAGAGGGAGACGAAAAGCACCACCTTTTCTAAAATTTTAGGGTTCTGCGATTTCAAGAGTCTTATTATAGTACTCGCGATTATAGCACTCGAATTCTTTTTAATACAAAGTGTCTAACCCGCTTTCGGTAAACTTAAAATGGTGGTAATTCCGCAGGTGCAAATACCCGATTTTTATCAATATAATTAGCTCTGACGCTATGTCTGTTGTTTACATCTTTCTCTGCCTCCTTTATTCATTCATGTACACTTACACTTCGAATATGCATATGCAAGTATCCGAAATAATATCGATATCATACCTATATCCACCTTAGAAACATTACAATGATTCCCTGCATCGAATTCTCCTGTCAATACTAGCAGCAATTGGTTTAGTAGATCACCAACGTGCAATTGGGAATGTGGGAATGGAATAAGGGCCAAAGTTTGTCAAAGGTTGCATTTTTCTTGCTTAGATTGCAGAGTACAGGGGAAAGCCATTCGACGTTGAGGAAGAAATACGAACCACAATAGCCAACGTCATTTGTTCCATGATCTTCGGCAACCGTTTTGACTATGGGGATGAGAAGTTTAGAGAACTGGCAGAAGCCATGATCGTCACATTGGTGAGCATTACATCTGGACAGCTGATCAGCATCTTCCCTTTCCTGCGATTTGTTCCATATGGTGAGTGTTGTGCCTTTCGTATTTCGTTAAGCCATTCCAGACAGGTGTACCGAAAGTGCGAAAAGGAACGAAAAGGAACGAAAAAGAGGGAAAAGGAACGAAAAGGAACGAAAAGAAAAGAAACGAAAAGGAACGAAAAGAAACGAAAAAGAAAGTACCGAAAGTGCGAAAAGAACGAAAAGGAACCTTTCGCACTTTCGGTAGACCCTTCCAGACTGGGTTTTTCTGACATTTCTTGGCCTGGGAGGGTCTCATTCGACCCCCCCCCCCTTCATAATTTCAAAACGGCTTACTGTACGATCACCAAATTTGCAGGGGGCGATGTGCTTGTTCAGTTTTATAATTCCTAAAATTACTGGTAATCTGGCTTCATTAACACTTTTTTTTAAGAGACCATATATAGCAATATGAAGATAGACTATGTTTTCTTTTTAGGGCTAAAATGCATCCAACAACCCTTTTTTCGCAGTGAACAAGGCTTGTAACGATGCAGTCAAGTACAACGAAAAGATCCTAAAGTTCATCAGGGAAGAGATATCTCGCCATCGCCGTGACCTCGACCGCGAGAATCCACGAGATTTCCTCGATTTCTGCCTGATTGAAGTGGACAGACACGACAAGGTAGACAACCTGACAGAAGAGAATGTGATGCATGTTGTTCAAGAACTTCTCTTTGGTGGAATCGACACCACTACTAACACACTCCGATGGGGGCTCATGTACATGATCCTGTACCCAGATGTCCAGAAAAAGGTTTGTGATATAAACATGAACTTAATTGCTCGATACCGTATTTGTACATGGTACAAAGTATGGCAACGACTGTTACACAAAGTACAAAATAGGTGTATAGACTAAGACATAGCAAGAAGGGCTAACAAAAGTCTTTGATATAGTGTTACAATCGAGTTAGGCTAATCATGAGTCTCATTACTTTTTCTAATAGCAAAGCAGCATTTGATATATTTACCTATCTTTGCATTATGGGAGTTGTGGCATCTAAAGATATATACAAATATGTCTGTAGCATCGAGTCTCTTGAAATCTGCTGTACTTGATTCGAGAAATGTGAATAGCTCATTACGTAAAATAGCGTATCTAGAACATGCCATGAAAAGTATTAGAGCGTAGGGTCTCCATGCATAAGCAGATCAACGTAATATCATCGAACAGAATATGACAAAAACGTGTCACTGCGAAAAACACAGACAACAAGCATGCTTGAACATAACCCCTACACTATTTCAAAATATTACATGAAACTTATCAAAACAAGCATAAAGACAGACCAGAAACAATACCTCTACCTACATCTGATCTTTATGACTATCTTCTGACACCTCACTTCTTGTTAGTGCCTAGCCTTTAAAAGCTAATAGCTGAAGAATTGACCCTACTATACATTACATATATTTGGACCCTGACGCACTTATAATACAGCGAAGAGTAAGTACAAAATCACCGATTCAAAGAGATATTTAACTTCTCATAAACATAGGTTCAACTGGAGATTGACGCAGTTGTTGGAGGCACCCTGCCCACCCTGTCCCATCGCTCCCAGCTGCCTTACACGGAAGCTACAGTGATGGAAGTACAGCGTCTCCGCTTCGTGGTTCCTCTTGGTTTGCCACATGCTACCACACAACAGGTCAAAGTTGCTGGGTTCGACATTCCGGCTGGAACTCAAGTATGTCATTATCAAGATGTATATACATTATGTTTCCGCACAGACATAGTCTTTAGTTTACCGAATGCTTTGATTCACAAAACAGAAAAAAATGCTATGATAGAATATTGTCATTGATTATGCAAATGTACTCCTATTTTGCATAATTAGTATTTCATTTTGTACAACATATTCTGAAGTACTTACATATCAGAAATCATGAAAACCCATCGTTCCCTCATTGAGTTATCGTCTTCAGAAGTTTTTGACAAAAAGGCCACTGCTATCCCCAAACTTGCCGCTAGGGGGCTCAAACTTATGTCATTAAACCTGGGCACAAGAGCTATCTAACACCCCCAAATCGTGACCTGTATCACTGACAGAATTCAGTGCTTATGCGTCGATGAAGGTTTGACATCAAAGTAATGTAAGTAATGCCAAAAAAACAGTCACTTAAGCAACTGGATATGATTTTGTAAACGGTCAGACGTTTCAGACAACCTTCCGGTATCTTTCGTCAGTGACACTGGAGAAATCTTGCTCGAGAGAGTTTGTATATATTCTAGCTGAGAATTTATATGCAAAAGAGGTCTACTTGGAGAACAGATTTATCCTATAGTTATAGATTAATATGCAAAAAAGGGAAAGAAAACTTTAATTTGATTTTGATAGTCTACTTATAGATTTTAGAGTGCTAATAAAGCCCCCATGTTTTGTGTTGGTGCGTGTCTGTGGGTGTCGCCATTTTGTTATCCATCATGCTAAGGGCGTGGTCTATTATGAGGAATGGTAAAATATGTAAAAAAAAATTAAACCATATGTTACTAGAATTCTGCGACTTCGTACCCCCATAAAATATTTAGGGATTTTGTAGGTGTTATGCAGAAGGCATACACATTTACATGATTTACTCATGGTGGTATGTATCATTGATTAGCTTACATATGTAGAAAGTTGAAATTTCTAATATGTCATACAAATTAGTTCCTCATTTGCTTGTTTGATATTTGTTTATGTTCCAACGGTCATGAAATACATATGTTACATTTATTGAATTCGAGTTATGAAAAACAAAGGAATTATTTCAGTCCCTTATCATTTTTTTTCAAATCAAAACGCCATTTCATGCATAATAATTATGCCAGTGTGTACATCTTTGCCAAAGCTACCTGCATGCCGGAAATTGGTTGTTCCTTTCTTTTATTATCATATTTGGAATGTTTTGACAAAAATGCCTCGGCTATTTCAAAATTCAATGTTAGGGGGCGTTAATCGCGTTATGTTCACGTACATTTTACATCCTGTATTCTTTTTTCCATGCACGGATAGCTCATGTCCATTTGGTCAGAATAGGAGGTTTCCAGTTAGTTATTATTTACGTTTTAAACTAAACGTTTTCTTTCAGATTATTGTCCTAAGTTTGAAGGCCAAATTGAAGTTCCGATCGTTTCTAATCTTGACATGTAAATACAATGTCCATGTGTATATTTCTGTATTGTAGGTCCTGATGAACCTGCACTCTCTTCACGTGGACCCTGTTTACTGGCCGGATCCGGACCGGTTTGACCCCGGCAGGTTTCTGGACACAGACGGACGCGTCAATAGCAAGCTGGATTCTTTCATGCCGTTCTCAGGAGGTCATATTTCCAAATAGTCACCTTTCATACAGTCATGTTTGAAACAGTCGCTTTGAAACAGTCACCTTTGAAACAGTCGCCTTTCATACAGTTACCTTTCATACACTCGCTTTCACACGCAGACAGTCACCTTTCATACAGTCTCCTTTTATACAGCCATCTTTCAAACAGTCACCTATCATACAGGCAACTTTCATACAGCCAGATTTTATACGGTAACCTTTCAAACAGTCACCTTTCATACAGTCACCTTTCATACAGTCACCTTTCATACAGTCACCTTTCATACAGTCACCTTTCATACAGTCACCTTTTAAACATTCACCTTTTATACAGTCACCCTTCATACAGTCACTTTTCATACAGTCACCTTTCATACAGTCACCTTTCATACAGTCACCTTTTAAACAGTCACCTTTCAAACAAGTCACCTTTCATACAGTCACCTTTCATACAGTCACCTTTTAAACAGTCACCTTTCAAACAAGTCACCTTTCATACAGTCACCTTTCATACAGTCACCTTTTAAACAGTCACCTTTCAAACAAGTCACCTTTCATACAGTCACCTTTCATATAGTTACCTTTATACAGTCACCTTTCATACGGTCACCTTTCAAACAGTCACCTTTCATACAGTTACCTTTTAAACAAGTCACCTTTCATACAGTCACCTTTCATATAGTTACCTTTATACAGTCACCTTTCATACAGTCACCTTTCAAACAGTCACCTTTCATACAGTTACCTTTTAAACAAGTCACCTTTCATACAGTCACCTTTCATATAGTTACCTTTATACAGTCACCTTTCATACAGTCACCTTTCAAACAGTCACCTTTCATACAGTTACCTTTCATACAGTCACCTTTTAAACAGTCACCTTTCATACAGTTACCTTTCATACAGGCACCTTTCATACAGTCACTTTTCAAACAGTCACCTTTTAAACAGTCACCTTTCATATAGTTACCTTTATACAGTCACCTTTCATACAGTCACTTTTCAAACAGTCACCTTTTAAACAGTCACCTTTTATACAGTCACCTCTCATACAGTCACCCTTCATACACTCAACTTTCATACACTCATCTTTCATACACTCATCTTTCATACACCCACCTTTCATACATTCACCTTTCATGGCAATTATATTTGAACGGCTTTTCTAAATACCACTTTTTTTGTACACAGCCGAATGTTTTACCTTCCTGACGTCTTGATGACTGTCTGTCACCTCCCTTATATCCCCCTCACATTAGGCGAAAATCAATCGGACGACGAGTCTGCGAGCTCTAAATTACGAGGAGGCATGACCCTGACGGGAAGGGGGGAACTCTGCTATTTCTTCCTCGGCAGCAGGGTCATGCCTACTCGTGATTTGGAGATCGATTTTCGCCTAATGTGACGGGGTATCATGACAATACTGGGAGATTTATTTGCACTGCTGCTCACAGATGCGGCTCCCAACAACACGTACCTAGTTATGTATTTAAAAGTCTCTTATTTATTGACTTACCAACTTGATGGAATCAATTCATGGTATTTCTATTATAAATAAATTTATTGTTCTCCATTCACTGCAAAAATTTCCATTCCAGGACGCCGTGTGTGCCCCGGAGAGCAGCTCGGCAAGATGGAGCTGTTTCTGCTGTTCTCCAGCCTGCTGCAGCACTTCACCTTCAAGCTGCCAGAGGGCGCCCCGCCTTTGTCTACTGAAGGGACATTAGCGATCACACTCATGCCACACGCGTTTGAACTTTGTGCTATTCCTCGATAAGTCGTAACTACTAGTAATGGCGTGATTGTATGATTATATGCTACAGGTAAACCAAGGGTAAGTTGTACTATAAGATAGCAACCACGACAATACTTAGCCCATTAGAAATATTGTCATTAAAAACTGAAGTATTTGAAAATAATATCGTACCCTCTGTAATACAATGTCCAAAACTATGGACACGCATGAGGCATGTATGTATGTATGTATAAAAGCGCTTGTGCCGAAAAGCTTCTAGATATTGTTTTTACATTGCTATACAGCTTGTTATCGTTAATAGGCTTATTAGGTTTGTCATCTCTGCTTTGTATGATCTGTATACACTACGTTATGAAATATGTTGTAATACGTACGTATTGCACATTGAAATTGCCTGCGACATTACACATACGAAGTAATCACTTGTGTTGTTTGCTGTATGGTGTGTAGTTACCAGGACTAGCCCTTTGTGGTATCCTTAGGTTAGTTCGGCAGCCCTAGCTGCATCTTTTAAATATGCAAGAAAAATGAAATCAGATCGCTTTTAGTGTGTAATATTTCTGTAATACCACCTGTTCCTGATATGTCAAATTCTAATCCCGATTGTAGCTCAGCCACTTATACGTGTTACACGTTCGATTTAGACAATAGCGGATTACGAACTATTTTATCATCAAGCAAATTAATTGCTACCTAAAGTAGCTTGAACTATTTTCAGGCACTTCTTGAACAACGCAAAGTAGACCACACAGCAGCGGTCTCTTGCGATACTGCTCCAATGTGCACTATCATAATCACCTGTATAGAGATGTAATTGTTACAATTAGAGTTGCGCGCTGGCATAAGTCAAGGAATACGTGTTGGTACCAAACACCAAGCTTAACTCATTTTTAAATTTTAATTGTCTAGCATTAAGTTACATAGCTACATATATCTACTAGAAATCAGATTACGGCATTTCCGAAAATAAATCCATCGGGTTGGTAGGTCATAGGATTGTAGTTTTTTTTTTTTACACTACCAGTTTATATTACCTAATGACGAGAAACGAGAAGCTGAACTTCAGTTAGAAGCTCTAAAGAAGATGTCGGATAGGCATCCAAACGTCAGTAGGTAATATTAAAGGGTTGTGTCGAAGAAAGGTGTACTGTCCTATCGATATCACGGCATTATGACTGTTTTGACACTTCATTTCCTAATGAGTCACTACGCTAGTTTATGTATGTATCGAGCAACACAACGAGACCACTCAGTTGCGCCCTCCAGCGATATACTTGTAAAAAGGTTTGCGTACACTTTGCATATAGATCGCTAGAGGACGCTGCAGTGCTGTCTGAAAAAAATATATTGATAACATATTAGGGACACCTTTCATTTTTCTTCCTTTGTTTAGCCAATCCTTTCTTGGCTAGCTTGTTCGCTCCTTAATTTATTGATACTTTAATTGCAATTACAATAACACTAATGTTTCCAGTAAGTGCACTTTATTACGTATTGCTTATACATTAGATATTGGATGTATTTAAAATTGCTATTTCTATAACGCTTACATTTAATACCATTTAATGTTTAAACAAATTGACCATACAATACATAGGGGAAAAGAGACAATTTTAATCTACTGATGTATATTTTAAACATGTTATTCGAAATTTTGAATCCAGGTCGATATGAATTTAATGAGTTTTACACAAATTTAGACACAAATTTGTAATGATATGAACCACAAAGATTCTCATCACGCAATGATATTTTACAATCGAAACTATGGATCGTGCATATATCAAACGACAAGCTTTGGAGAAATTAATCAATTGATATGTCAGTAAGAATCAGTGTTGTAGCCAGCCTGATTTTTTTAAGTACCCTGGATTTTGAATTTGGAAATCATGTTGACCGCTGAAAGGGCGAAGATTCTAAGGGGGTCTGGGAGCACGTTCTCCAGGGAAAATTTTGACGACTATACCCTAGGCCTCTAAAATGCTATATCCTGCATTTCGAAGCGGAAATTTTGCCTCTAGACTCTGCTCGATTTTTGTCCACCGTAGAGGACGAAATGGGCAAAAGTTTTGTCCTTCCCCAGCAGCAAAATTCTGTCAAAGGACAGAAGGACAGACGCTGGCTAGAACCCTTGTAAGATCAATAAAAAATCATCGTTAATCTCTTTGTTAATGATTTTTAAGGTTGCTTCTGCTCGGAGACCTTACAAAGAAGGAGGTGGCGAGTGACGATGGAGAGACTGGCCTGGCCAGCGGGAAGCGAGTCCGTCCTGAGCGAGCCATTAACGCCGCCCCTTTAGCTGTCTACGCCATGGCGGAGGTGGACGGAATAAATCCAGTTGTCTACGGCAAACTGCTCCGCACCATGGAGACGATCAACTCTAAAATGTTGAATCTGACTCGCACCTTGGAGGAGCAGACCAAGGCGAAGGGCGAGCACGGGGTGTCAGATTACACTCTGCTGACCAAGGTCCTGGACAGGCTGTGTCTGGTTCTGTACGTCATCAGTGTGGGCGTGTCCGTGTCAATGACACTCTATCTGGGCAAGTAAAAATTGTTACGTGGGGCTAACACCCAAACAAAGTATATGAGAAAAAAGTGTCATGTAAATGATTCACGTTTCCTGTCGGCTCACAAATTGGACGGATGTGCCTAATCCCTATCGGCCTTTCCCATTGGTCCCCTGTTCTACCTCCGCCCATATCCCTCATTCGTCGTTGCTCACTTTTCGTGACGGTGCGCACGTCTAGCCTATTCCCGTGTCTGTCCAGTTTGTGAATAGACAGGAAACTAAGTTCTCTTCGGAGTTTACGAAGAAGAGAACCTCTTCGAAAATATGAGGTTCCGTTTCAAAAAGGGGTTTCCTTTCTTTGCGTACCTGTGGTCAGCATTCACTGATGTTCAAAAGTCCATTTCCATATCTTAGTCAGATTATTACTTAGTTTACACATTTATCTATAACTATAATTTAAACACAAATATGTAATTTGTGCTGGGTAGCATTTAAATGACATTGTAATCTGCATAAACAATATGACTGCCCAACTTTATTATTGGTGAATGATAGCCATTCTATCCCTGTGTAAGTTTGTCATCAAATAAAGCTGTACATCATCATGCATACAATACCTCAATGTAGACTTGAAGTTATGTTTACCATTAATGATAATATATAAACAAGATATGATGAAATTTTTACAATAAACTCTACTGAAGATAAGAGCTTAAACATATTGAATACAAAATATCCGGAGATATTCAGGAGAGATATGCCTGTATTGTTTTCGTTGCCGTCCCGTCCATGGGCGCCGCCATATTGTCTCAAGGGAGTGTTTTGCATCGTCCGAAGGGAATGTTGCATGATGGGCAGTAGTGTCGTCATTTTGACGTGTTAATGATGATGTGGAATGTTTAGAGCTTGTTGTTGCAGACTTGTTGGAAATTATACAGGGACGACGGCCGCAAAACAATGAAAATTAGTATTTCTAAGGAGGAATGGAGAATTTGCATGGAAACGTGGTCTTGTGGGAAACAGTGAGACGGCAAGAGCCACATGCATGAAGGATTAATGTGATTTATGAAGTGATTTGATGGGATGGTTTGTAAATATGATCTTGCGGTCTTGTCGGAAACAGTGGGACGGCAAGAGTCACAAGCATTTAATAAATGTTTAGTGTGTTGTATGAATTGATTTGATGGGATGGCTAGGAAATGTGATCTTGTGTTCTTGTCGGAAACAGTGGGACGGCAAGAGCCAATAGTATGAAGGGTTAGTGTTTGTATAAAAGATTTGATTCGATGGTTTGTAAATATGATCTTGTGTTCTTTTCGGAAACAGTGGGACAGCAAGAGCCACAAGCATGAAGGGTTAGTCTGGTGTATAAAGTGATTTGATGGGATGGTTTGTAAATTTGATCTTGTGTTATTGTCAGAAACAGTGAGACGGCAAGAGCCTCAAGCATGAAGAGATCAGTTCAGATCAGAGATCAGTTGTTGCGGACTTGTCGTAAAATACAGGGATGACAGCCTGACAACGATGGATGATTGTTCTGTTTTATGATGTTATGGTGATTTTGTATGCGATTTTGAGGTGTAATCGATGACCTGGAATGTTATTAGCTTATTGTTGATAAGGTACCCTTAAGTTGCACAGCATAGTCATAGAATGTAGGTCCTAGCACCTTTGTATTTTCCTTATTATACATGATGTTTGTACCTGCAATTAGCCCTCGGGCAAGACTTGCAATAAACATTAATCAAATTGTGCGGACTTGACGCACAACAATGAATGATGTACACAGGTTCCTTCATATGCCGATATGAAGATCAGCACATTAAGGATAAAGAAATGACGCAGAGACAATGATTCCGTACACCAGCTGGGTACGGAAGACGTTTAACGTTATAACGCAGACTGAAGCGATTTCATAACAATGCTACCTTACTTTGTTCTCCATTGTCTCTCCGAAACTTAGAAATCTGTTGTCTTTACATCCTGTCTTACTAGATAACTGTCTGCTCACACAACACAACATTGGTGACTCCATCTCACTGCGCAGTTCACTTACTCAAACGAAAAAGAATACTCAATAAAGATAACAATCATGGCAGAACAGTGTATAATAACAACAATAATAAAAAAAACTAATTACAAATATTCAAAGGTAGTGTCGGGATGCACTGTACAGTTGTGTGTCTCCTTACAAGTGTATGACGGCATCAAATCTTACTACAGCTTTCATAAACAATGATTGTACAACACATTACTTGTATGTGGTTTATTCCATTTGCACATCTAGCCCAGATCGACTTGGACCGTGATCGGCGAAAAATACCTTTCTTGTATGTTCTTTGATGTACATAATTGATTGCATATTCTATTTAGTTACGTATTTGTGTAAGTCAAAAAACATAGACAACACGTGTACAAATTCCCCTTTCCGGCGCTGCTGGCCACAGGACGGCGAATGCTGGAAGTGCAATTTAATCAGACTAGTGTACGTCAGTCCATAACTGCCGTCAGGTTTTCTCTGGTTGTAGCAGCGCAATCGCTTGTCAACACGCAGCTTTGCTCTCGGCCAGGTATTCTTCTTCGGGCGACGCTCTTCCGGTTGTTTTATCGCTCCCCTCGGTACCGATGTTGCAAGGTGCACGAACGTCGATATAACACACAAAAACAAGACGTCACACCTATTTTCGCCAAAAAGATAAAATTTTGGAATTTTTCAAAGTTGGAATTATGACGGTTGTTCACCACGAGCGGCGTGCGGCAAACAGACTTGACTATTCAGTCCATTTATTTAGTACAGATTTTGTTTTTACTTATAAAAACGTGTGAGTTAAGAAAAAACGTGCTAATGTTACTTTTTATTAATTAACCCCTTTTACCAGACGGTTATTATTGAACCTTTTACTGTTAAAAAAATGGGATAACAACCCCGCTTACCCATTTTTTGTTGTTTAACAATAGGTATTTCTGGCAACTCTCTTTAGCATAATAAAGGGATAACATTCCCGCTATCCCATTTTTTTAACAATAGGCATTTCTTTTAGTTTTAAGAAATACCTATTGGAAAAAAATGGGATAGCGGGGGTGTTACCCCTTTATTATGCTAAAGAGGGTTTCACGAAATACCTATTGGAAAAAAATGGGTTAGCGGGGGTGTTATCCCATTTTTTTTTGCCACCGCAAGACCTGCTTGGAGATGAATAAAGACGCAAGTAAAGTTAATAATGGATAATCAAAGATATGTAAGGTTAAAAACATAGTTAGAATAATAAGTTGAATAGATTGAAGGGCTTTGAGTAAGAAAACTCAGTCAAAGGGTTGATAAGGGTTGCTGGTTTTCTCAAGGGTGATTCTTTTGTGCTATCTTACAATTTTGTTGTATTTTCTTGTCTTTCTTCCGTGCACTTAGACCACTGTTTATAAAGTGCACAAAACAAGAGTTGGACTTTATTTTTCTGTTCATTGTTCTTGGATTCTACAACCACCATAATCATGTTGAAGAAGAAAACGCTGCCCTGTATGAGAGGGTGCAGCGGTTAGAGAAAGAAATACAACACCTTCAAGAACACTGCGTTTTCAAGACCACTCGGGATAACGCTGGTTCCCCAAACGGTCCAAGTCACGATGCCACGCAAGACCAAATAAACAAGAGGTACGTAGAACAAATAAGACATCACGAGGTGATAGATAAACACTGCGCTATGTTCTTACATTGAAATTAATATTAATCACATCCAATTTTTCTTTAGGTTTACAAAAATATCCAAATTGCAAACATTGCAAATTGATTGTCACTAACATGAAGAGTGCCAATGTTATGGACATTTGAAATAAATGTTTTCACATATTAATATACATACATGTAAATTTCTTAGTGTATATCTAATGTTATCGATGATTACGTTTTTTTTTTCCTTTTTATACTAAGAATACATCATTGCAATTAATTTCAAGCATATCATGCAGCATAATTAGTATCATTAAACAATCCAAAGTCCTGCTACACAAATATGCGTATGAAATAGTTTTATTTTTTCACTAGTAATTATCTGATATGATTTCCATGCAGCAGGGCTGAACAGTATCCAAATGCCTTGAGATCTGCATGCAGTCGGTTAAAAAGAAATTGTTACCAACGAATTTTTACCAACCAATTGTTACCTGATTAAACCGTTCTTGCTGAATAGGTGTTAACTGCTCTTATAGGGATGTTGGTGGGTCACTGAATTTGCCCTAATAGAGATATAAATTGCTCATAAAAGTCTAAGCATCAGTAGAAGCCGCTTAATTGCACGGCCTATTTGTCAGTGAATTTCGTGCAATTGTCCGGCTGGTGCAATAGTGCGAAATTATCTAGCTGGACCGCAATTATTTGGGATTTGGGGATTCCGTGCAGTTAACAGAAGTGTGCATTAATCCGTTGTGCAATTAACTGGCTTCTACTGTACCATGAATATTCGTATTGTTGTTTATGTGGCCATGAGGAGGGGCAGTAACACCTTTATTGAATAGAAATAATTCTCCCTGTTTGACTACATGCAGATATCGTGGGGAGGACAGTTAGTCACATTTTAGACCTTGGATAGTATCTTTGCCGCCGATAGATCTGCTTGGAGATAAATTTTAATCTAAGCATCATTTTCACCGGAGGTAGACTATTCCTTAAGGAGATTACATTTAGGTTTGTAAGACCTCTTGTTTTGTTTTATAATTAAAATATGACCCTTGATTCAAGAAGGCGTTTAAGATAAGTCTTTAGAATCAATAAACTTCGCGTCATAACTCTGTTACTAATAATACTCTGGTCACAACATTGTCAGTTACAAGGGAAATTTCGGGAAAAGAACTACAAGTTGTTAAATATCTTGGGTGTTTATCATTAAAAAGATGACAGTGTAAGTGTAATTTTTGAAAAAGGTACCAAATCTGAAACTTCACCTCTTACGAGTACTCTTCTTGAAACAGGAGGAGGGAGTGGAAAAGGGGCCATTAAAGAAGACTGCATCTACTGCAGGAGAAACAGTTAGAAAAAAAATAGAATATCATAATAGAACTACTCTATTTGGATACCAAAACAATTCTAGAAATTATATATATTATATAGATTAGTATTGCATTTGATATACAAAAATATATGACACCAGGTAAACATATTCTGTATTATGATAAACGTTGGGCATTATAATAATCTGGAAAAATAAAGAAACTATCTTTTATTTACAGAGGGACAGCTCGCTAAGCAACATGTCGCCGACAAAAAGACTAAAGAATCCAGTAGTCCGGGTGTATATGACCTGTAAACATCTAGTGATAAAACATTGCATGTTAGTCAATACTTGTTAGTGATATTTTAGTTGTTGCATGACGATTGTATAAAGCTAACCATGTTAATCTTAATTCAAGCAACATTTCAGACAAAATGAAGGAACCCGTTGTCCTTGTTGTAATAAGCATAAGATTGTTATCACCAGAATCCACCACAAAATAATAGGCCTCCATTTTCCCTAACCAATTCCTCAGTATAGACCAAAACTCCCAATGTGAAAAGTAAGTGACTATGCTTATTCACAATCGTGCATGGTAGCATAATAGACAAACAATAAATTAAAGACTGAAAAAACACCCATAATGATAAATAAAGACTGATAAGAAGGTAAAAACCGAAGATGATTAAAAGTGTCCCAAGCAGCTGACTTGACAAAGCTGTTCAACTAAATACACAACCTCATGGATGCACACGCTTTAATTGTGCTAAGTAATTGTGGGATCGCGAAATGTGAGATTGCGTGGCGCAATCGGCAGCGCGTTTGGCTAAGACGTCGGCCCTGACTTCGAATTCGGATGCCGCGTCACCTACCTTGTGCCCTTGGGAAAGGTACTTTACACGACTTTCCTCACTTGACTCGGGTGTAAATGAGTAACTAGCTGCGGCAAGTGGCAGTAGCAGGCCATAATGGCATGTTCGGTCATGACGCACCCGCCATACATGAGTCAGGGGTAGGAGGAACCCCTTACATCCTTGGTCGGAAGTCCTCCCAGTAGACGGAAACTCCAAACAACAAACCTTCACCTGCTGGGGTGGTAAGACGTCTTACACGTTGCACGCACGCAGCTCTTGCCCCTGTAGGGCTTAGTGCGCCAGTTGACCATCTAGACGAGAGGGTGGAGAAGGAAGTGCACAGCCCTCATTCACCTAAAAAAAGGCACGTGCGACCCGCCTAACCCACCCTGTCTGCCTACCATCGTCTTCAGAGACAGATTGATGCCACAAAGTACTGGTGGGCATTTCCTTTTGACCTCCCCGATTTGTCTCGGAAAGTATAAGACCCTTTAAGAACATTTCAATGCATGTTGATCCTAGTTCCAATAATTAATCGTGATTTCTAAACCACGCAGCAACGTCCTCTAGCGATTCGTATGCAAAGTACATGCAAAACCTTCTATTGTTGCTCTTTTCCGACATATCGCTGGAGGGCGCAACTAAGTGGTCTTCGTTGTGTTACACATCCTCTTGGCTTGACTTCGCACTGAAACACAAACAAATATACATTTATTGACCCAGCAACTACAATACACATTGGAAATAATTCAAGTCCACCATCATTTGAAATAATATAAAAATTATTTCCATCAGTTGACAACATATAGTTTAATCTACCTGCATATCCTGCATATCAATGCCAGCAGTTAAGGCAGTTCAATGTGTCGAAATTTAACATATTCCCTGAAAGACAAGATGCTTAGAAATAAAGGGAAAAAGGAGAAATTAATTAATGTTAACACTAACGTCGTGAAACAAAGGTTTAATGGTGAAGGGTCGATCTATATAAATATTACTAGCCTATCGTTCTCAATTAAGCAGTTACTACATCACGTTATATTATTTTGTTTGCTTCTCCGATATCTATGTCAGTGTGAGCGCCAATCCCACACGAACAGGCGGTCACGTGGTCTTTCAGAACTGACAGGAGAACGGCCTGTTAAACAAAAACATTTCAAAAAGAGTTACAGCTATTGTAACATTTCCTATTTTCAAATATCCAGAAAACATAATTGTGTACAGACCATTCTGTGACACCTGTCTATATTTCGGCATTTCAAAAAAAATGGTTGTTCATTTGTCTTACCAATCGTTATCCAAAGATGAAAAAAATTACAATCCTCCCAGGGGCTGTAAAAGTATGAAGACAACAAATATATTGAAACACAGACAGATGCACGCACACGCACATCCAGTCACACCAAAACAATGACTCAATTTTTGATGGAACTACTAGTCCCAAACTACTAAGTAGAATGATCCAAACAATCATGACAATTATAGAATTGGATATGATTCAAATTTCACCCCAAAGAGTGGCTTTTCGACCTTATTTTATACAGTTGATGAATCCTACCCTTTGGCAGTACTTTAAGGCACTGATAAAGGCACGAAAAGATAAAGTTCTCTCGTAGATGAGAAAGTCAAACAAGGTCAGAAATGTGATTATTTGCTCATCTAGGAAATCTTACTGCTAAGCAAGTAGCATTACAAGTTGATGAATTGAATGATCACAAGCATTGGTTGGAGGGCTGAATCCTGACAGACCTAAATGAGAAAGCTGAGAGACACTGGCATTTTCGAGCCGAGAGGACGGAGATGTCTTAACTGTCCTTTGTATGTGTGTTGAAAATTTATTTTGTTTCAAAAGAAAGGCGTTGTTGATTCGGTACTTGTAGGTTGCAGGCGGCAAAATGCAAAAAAAAATAAGAGTGGGCTGTTTTTCAGCAAAATCGAGCATTCTAGATGGGCACATTTTGGAGCGATTTTTAGACTTTCACTCAAAATACAGAAGGAAAAGACTTGTCGGCGAGGACGCTGTTAACGTTGTTAACCAGCGGGAAGAGTAGGGAGGAGCAGCCGGAGGAAAAAAGATGGCGTAAACAGCAGAGGCCCGCACCAGCCACCACACAGCCAGGCACGGGTTACACCAGGGCCAACTGAAACAGAGTCTGCCACTCGAGGATTGGCCTCTACAGTCACACCAGGCGCTGTAACCTGAAAACAACACCGCACGAATTTCATTGTCTCACGAGACAGAAGGATGCCAACAACAATCCATCAACAGAAACCCAACTACAGCAGTTCGGGGTAGAGCAGTTCGGGGTAGAAAATATGCTTTGTACATAAATCACACGAGGACATTGACCGACCATGCAGCAGATGCAAAGCGCGTGGATGTTTCTCTGCTCTGAATTCATTATAGGCACAAATTCGCAAAAATGTTGCATTTAAAATAAATCGCAAACAGGTGGCCTGCAGGGATAAAACAGATATAAAGTGGACCGAATAAAGACCTGTTTTCAGATTTGGAAAGGCTAAAATAAAGAATGATTTCTGTGTAGGCCATTTTTCTTTGCTATGACATGTCTTTTTCCCATGAGCAAGTGTTAGTTAATAAGTCATCATCATACCTTTACACATGAAAAAAGCATGAAATCATACAGTAAATGATGGACCAACAACCATAAATTTATTCTGTTAAATGACATCGTGACAGAAAACAGACCAGCATTCTAACGTTACTGTCCCACCGTAAACTGAACACCAAATAAAGCAGGCATATCTTTAACGTATCAAATAGCAAGCTATCGTTAAGTTTTAAAATGATTTCCAATGATAAAAATCACAATAAAATCAATAAAAATTCTACACAGCAGTATTGCTACTTTAATGACAAATGAAGTAATTTTTAATATGTAAAGTTAGATGTAGTAGACATACTTTTTGTTCTCTTAAATACTGTTGTTTCATAGTTTTAAAGTAGTTTGACAATCTATTTCCTACACCATACTTAGCATAGTACAAAAAGAATCTTATACAAAAACATCAACACTGAATTTTCAATAACCATACAACAGTGTTCCTCAACTAAACCAAATTATATAAATGAACGTAAGAAAAGTAAACAAAAATGTCACTTATAAAACAACAGTTAACTTACATGTGTAATAATGCTACACTTGTGGCATTATGCACTAAACAATATTAGCAACAGTGCTTGATAAAACCGTTCACTTATTAAACGGCATAACATACGTAAATACACCAACATTGCACCGTAGCATGATAGCATCGTAAATAATCTAGTTCAGTACACCAGCAATTTATTATTTCGCTTATTACGAAGTACTTAATATCGTACTTATGGTAAATATAATTGACAGCGCTAGCAAATTATCGTTGTAAAAACTTTTAGCTAAAAAAATGATGTCGGAGGCTATGGCTTTTTCAAGGTTGTCTGGTTTCCTTCAGCACTTCTGCTCAAGTTTGCATGGCAGAACTCTTCCAGCAGTTTAAAATTGTTATCACCTTAAAGTTAGACTTTCTTAAGTGTGCTGATTGAGATGGGGTGTATTCTCTTGTACCGGGGGCATATCCCGGTAACTACTGGGAGTTTCGTGTGGATGTCGTCCAAAGATTTCTCTTTTCATAAAATATAAAATCGCAATGTTTCGTTAACGTTAATACGATAATTATGGCTCAACAATCTGGAATGTCGCATAATTCCCACCGTTCTTTGGGGTCAGTGGTGTAGCACCAAGGACCACTACTGGAGGATGGATTCCGGCAAAAGTTTTCCTCCAGTCCAGAACTCGGATATTTGGCAGTCGTTTTAGTGTGTTTGTGCGGAGTCTGACTGTCCCAGCGTTGGCACGTCTTGCCTGACTTGGTCACAGCCTTGTGTCCTCGGTACGATGCTCCGTTTCCCTCCTTGCAATCTTTGGTTGAAACAAAGATGCCAATTAATAGGGTATAGATAGTGAAATATTTGGAAGACAATAACCGTGTAAATCTAAACGAATCTGTTGAATAATGCTGTATGCTTAATTCTATTTGGATATTAGATCCTATATAGTAAGCAACTAGTAATTTTTGCTGTCATTTATATGGCCATAATTTCAGTTAAACTAAGGTGGCAAAAACATCCAGTTTTGTAGTCGACGTCGTGTATTGATCATGCTTTGTATTGCCTCATGTGGCGTCAAAGTCACAACTGGCCATTAAGCAGTGTTTTGACATTTTAGCTTAAAAAGTCAAAACATCCAATGTTTCGGCTTCTGGGGGCCTTTGCGTAAGTTTTTTTTTTCTTGGGGGGTGGCTGGATTCGAGATTTCAACCGGGAAACTATGCACAGTGAAAAAGAGTATATTCCGGGAAGCTTGTACAGGCTCTTAGCATGGTAGAAGCTTCCCGGAGGCTAAGGGATATACCAGCAACTAATAGGAGTCTACTAGGATGCCACTTTTGAACCTTACTATATGAATAATTGCCAACCTGATGACGTTATTCGCGGATATGGAATTGCAATGTTTCATTTAAATGTTCAGTATTGAAATAGCTTGCTGCAGGGTGGTATGCTGCAATGGTCCCACTGCTTGTTGGGGTCAGTTGTGAAACAAAAAGGACCGGTTATGTCACTATGATCAATTGGTTCGAAGACTGCAACGGAGGCTAAATTCCTCTGTCGTCTTATTACAACTAAATGGCCTTAAATGCGCTAAGGGGTTGCATTGGGCATATGCCCATAGGATTGATTTCAATAACAGTTTTGGTACATGTTACTTCAAAATAAAACCAGATATGGAAAACCGGAAACTGGCCAATACCCTGGATACAGTCACTTATTCTAACATTACCAGAGAAGGGGAACATTCCTACCACTCTGTGAAAACCACAGAACAATCAGCCTTACAATTAGACATGCTAGTAAGGTACTGTAAATGCATTTAAGTTCGCGGGGATTTAATTTCGCGTTAGCGGGATAAAGGACTTTTCGCGTTGGTTTTAAGTTCGCGGTGGCCGGTAGTCTCTTAATGTCATGGAAAAATGTTCACGGTGGTTTTAAGTTCGCGATGGAGTCGTCACCGCGTCATCGTCATTAATCCACCGCGAACATTTCTGCATTTACAGTACATTCTCCTCCGCAGGGACATCCAACAGCCAAACTGCCCGTCTGGATGTACCCTGCTCTTTCAACCGTCACCCTTAGTTCCTGACCGACCTGCTTATAAATATTAATGAGGTTACCCTTATACATGCGAGACAGCTTTTGAAAACGGAAAGCCTATTCTCTGATTGGCTGACAGCTGGTTTGGGGGGGACGTCCACAGGAACAAAGAGTGACGGTTAAAAGAGCAGGGTTCATCCAGACAGGCGGTTTGGCTGTTGGATGTCCCTGCGTAGGAGGATGGTAAGGTAATGCTGATGGTTATCTTAAACAGACTGAAACCTCAGGCCAAGGCCCCCATAGTGGACGGAGCACCGAAGATCAGATTTCAACTCAAGAGTCCTCGATGAGAAGTAACCCCAGCACCAACAAAGTCTGTACCATGTATTTGTTGACTATGAAAAGGGCCGCGTTCGGCCGGGTTTGGCATGGAGTTTTGTGGGCAGCTATGAAGAGGTACAACATTGTACCAAAGCTGACTAACTGCATCCAATAGTTGCACGAAAAGTCCAGTAGTGCAGTACGTTTTGGTTAGGGCGCAGTAGGAGGACGATATAGATTGGCTGGCAGGAGGGGACGCAGAACTGGCCTAGTGGAACCATCAGACACTACCTCTAGGAAGCGTCGATGAAGGTTAGACATCCAGGTGATAAGATATGCCAAACAGTAGGAAACATGGCATGTAGGTCAGTGCTGAAAAAGCCAGTTTAGGCCATACCATCTTAATTCATTGGTTCACTGATTCGCTCGCTCCTATTTTTTGGAAAATAAAATAAAAATAAAAATTACCACTTAGCACATTTTTATCATTAATGAAACCATTCACCAACTTTCTGGTGTAGCAAATTGGCCTTTATATCACAAGCTCCTTAAAATGTGGGTATTATTATTGCAGTTATATTTTTCATTCATGACGAATTGGACAAACATAAAAACTGACACTACTTTTGTAATTTTCAACAAACAGGTGCTGTTACTGTACAGTAATAGTGTTTTTGTACTTTTTTCAAGCTGAAAACGTTTTGTTCTTTATGTTTTGGATTAGCCATTATCTTTACCCGAACCATTGTACAATTTTCATTTTTTTTTCGCCCTGTCACTCCATAATTTTTATGAAAAAATCCGTGAACCAAGAAATTAAATTGTTGCGGCCTTAATGACAAACAACGAGAAGTAAATGACAGGAAAGATACTGAAGTAAACCAGAAACAGCTTCAGACAGTGGATCCATTCAAGTACATTGGCTCTATTATTAGAAGGACGTCTCTAAGACAGAAATTCTATCCCCAGCAGCACAGAATTCAGCAGCCATGGCAAGGCTGAGACACATCCGGAGGGACAGGGACATTAGTATGAAATGTAAGGTACGACTGTTGCAGGCGCTAGTTGTCTCCATTTTTCTGTATGCATGTGAAACCTGGACGTTGACAGCCTGACTACGACGGAAAATCCTAGCAGTAGAGATGGGATGTTACCGAATACTACTAAATCTATCTTACCGTGTTCACATCACCGACACAGAAGTTAGAAACATTATCAAGGAAGCAACTCGAAGACCTTCTTTACCGTCAAGAGAAAGAGAGCGAAAAAGGTACGGCCACGTGACCAGAGGTAAAAACTTCTCCAGAGTGATCCTATAAGGAACAGTGACAAAGAACAGAAAAAAAGGCAGACAGAAAAAGAAATGGGACGACAAGATTAAAGAGTGGACTGGCCTGTTTCTTTTGTTTTTTGCCAGCACCCAAGCACGCTCACGATAGGGAGAAATGGAGGGAGGCAGTGCGCTCAGCAAAGCGCCCTCACGACCATCCACCGGGTGAAGCGGCATGTGGTACTTCAAATGCTAAATTTAGTGACTCTTAGCTAGTTTCTCCCCGAAATGTACATTTGTTTGACTCCTTTGCCCTGATAGAGTACATTCCAAGACACCGTGCGGATATTTGTTGCCATTATTACCCCCATGAAAAAATGGAGGTATAGTTTTGAGTGTGTCTGTGTGTGTGTTTGTGTGTCTGTGTGTCCGCATATTTGTGGTCATCATAACTTGATAACCTCTTGATGGACTACGATGATATTTGGTATGTAGGTAGGGGTTGGAAAAACGAAGGTCAAGGTAAATTTTGGGCCCCCTGTTGTGTGGCCTTGGTACTGCAGCGCAACTTCCGGTTTTGCCATCTCGGTGTTCTGAACATGCTATGGTCAAGATTTTTAAGTATTAGATAGCTCTTGTGCTCAGGAAAAAATTACGTACGTTTGGGCCCCCTAGCGTCTAGTTTGGGGATAGCAGGGGCATTTTTGTCAAAAACTTCTGACGAGGATAACTCAAGAAGGGAACAACGGATTTTCATGATTTTTGGTATGTGGGTACCTTAGACAATGTTGTACCAATCATGCAAAATAGGAGTACATTTGCATAATTAATGAGGATATTATATCATGGCAGTTTTTTTCAATGTATCTCTTGTCCTGGATGTAATATGGTCTTGGCATTTGGCTGGTAGATAGCTTGCAGTGTCATGACAAAGTGGGGCAGGTTTCAGCCCCCTAACATTTTATTTCGGAACTGCAGGGGCATTTTTGTCAGGACATTCTAAAGAGGATAACTGCAGAAAGGATTGATGGATTGGCATCATATTAGGCATGCGGGTACCTTAGGCAAAGATGTTCATAATGATATACATTTTATGCAAATGAGGACTTAATTTGCATAATTAATGAGGAAATTGTATAATTCCATTGTTTTCAATAACTGGACTTCAATAAATGTAATACATGTTAACTATGATAGGTGGAATATAAGCAGATACCAAATATGGTAATGAGGAACTTATTTGCATAATTTCTGTAAAAATTGCAAAAACGCTTTATGATTAGTAATGGGAATTTTATAATTGTGACATGTGTACGATAGGTGGAATATAAGCAGATACCAAATATGGTAATGAGGAACTTATTTGCATAATTTATGTAAAAATTGCAAAAACGCTTTATGATTAGTAATGGGAATTTTATAATTGTGACATGTGTACGTTAGTCAATGATGAAAAATACCATGCATAAATTATGTTAATGTGTTAGACAATTGCATGAAATATACGAAAGCTCTAAATTTTCATGGAGGTATGAGGTCGCCGAACTCTAGTTTGACATTGATTTTAAAGTTTTGTAATTACATTGTAAGGACCACCTGACCAATGTGAACACTTTTTTCGTGGTCCCCTACATAATTTTTCCCATTGACACCTTCAGCACAAAGGATCCTGTCTATATTGCCCACCTGTCCACATAGACCAGACTTTGACGGCCCCTAAGACTAAGAGGTCACCTTGTGCAGTTTGGGCTGTAGTCTATTGTACTCTTGGATAGAACAGATGTGAGCTGCCGGTACCATGGTAGGACATTTGTTACTTCAGAAATATTTTTAACACTGTTTCAACTTTATAAATATTTCCCTGGTTCTGAAAAAAATTGGAAATATTCATGGTGTGGAATTGGATACTTCTAATGGTTTCTAAATAATGATAACAGCATTCTACCATTATTTACCATTTTCTACCATTTTTTGTAAATGGTTCAGTGGGCTGGGAAGATAGCAATTCACAAATCCTTGCAAAGTGTGGTTGGGTGCCATGCAACAATGGCCCACCACAAAGGATCCACCAGTGCCCAGCAGGGAAATCTAAAATTTACAGAATGATGCAACAATAAGGCATACCTTTATGGGGGCAATAAACTAAATTTACCATTTGGCAAAGTTTACAAATATTTGTAAATATTTGTAAATGTGAAATAATCCCACAGAGGTTTCACAATTATTGTAAATAAAGACATTTTTGTACAGTTACTTTCAAAATATTTCTAAAATATTCGAAGGAATTCAAATAGATGAGTATTTTCTTAGTCAATGTTTTGAAAAGAATTTGATTATTGTGGCTTAGATATTCTTTTAATCAAAATGATTCAGACTAATTACAAATACCACCTAAAAATCCTCAAGGTGACTTGGAATGGACTCAATGTCAACCGAATGACATGAAATTCGACTTGATGGGTGCTTTGGATATATGGCCCTGGGACTTGTCACAATGACATCCTCAAAACATACGTAAGAGTTGGAATAAACGGTGATATCCAAGACGGTACAGGTTCGAAATACATATCACGTCTGATCAATACAGGAAACAGGTTTGGGACTGAAAGGCCCAAACCTGCTCTATATTAGGAGTTTAAACGCCAAGATAGGAATTCTGTGTGATGCCTATTACTCAGTTATGTTCCGTTCAAGATTGGAAAAAGATGTCAGTACCTCTTCTGTGGTAGTAGTCATATCGCTCCGGTGGGTTGCTATCAGCCAATTTTGCTCCAGGTGTGTCCTTACTGGCCTTACTCAGCATACAGGCACTGTACTTGGTGTCATAATCAAACGACAGACAGGATCCAGCAGGAACAAGAGATGTTCCAGCTAAACACCGTTTGGCGCACTCTTCCACGCTTATGCCTGCTATCTCTTCATCGTTGTGGCCTGGTAGCCCTTTTTTGTCGTAATGGTCAAACGAGGACAGCGACGTCTTTGCTTCTGAAACAACATGGTTGGTCTGTCAAGCAAACGTATGATAAGAAGGTAAATATTCATCATAACGTTATTGCGCAACAATTGTACAAGGTACAAAGCGTGGCATCTACTGATACATAACTACAGTTCTATAAGGTTAATCTACTTAATACTAAGGGTGCATGGTATGGGATGACGTATTGCGTATAACAGAATGTTTTGGGCATACAATCCTAAAGTGATATTCATCTTCAATTTGCTCTGGACAGAATGAAAAAACCCTCTGGTCGATAGGATATTCTTGGAATCTGCCAATTTCTATGCTTCATTTGTGAGTCAAATATGTCACCACCACGCAAATCTTCAACTGGACAGGATAACAGGGCAACTTTGTCACAAATGATATGTACTTTACGTTTATGGTGGAGCTACGTTGTATTTCACGTTTACTGCATTGCCAATGGGAACATATACTTCTAGTAAGTGTTTTACGTGAAATGTCGTCGCTGAATGGCGCGTGTTTATATTTGACGAAAGTTCGTCTGAAATTGCGACAGAGTTCGTCCTCTTGTTACCAGAGTTCAAGACCTCCAAAATGGTAGAAAAGAGAATATTAGGCGATGGTGTATGATCTAAGAACCCTGGTAGTGCTGCAGCCAACATATGTCGGGAAGCATATGTTTAAATACTGTTTAACTATGCTACTTATCTTTCAGCCATACCATAGGTATTTCAGCCATAACTCCGTCGTTCCTGGACCGAATTACTTGGCACAAGGGTAGAGAGGGTCAATACCCAGGTGCTTTTTCTCATTATTTTCATATCTTCCTTTAAAATGATTTTATTCATTTTTTTGAAATTTTTATGTACATTTTGCCCCCCTGTACCCTGTTATTACAGCCGAATGACCTGAAATTTGGTACAGAGGTGCCTTGATCATATGCCACAAAAATCCAAAAACAATTTTGGCATACGGTACAGCAAAATGCTTAATTTTGGCATTTTTTGCCCCAAAAATGACATTTTTGGCTCCTATACCCCCATTTTACAACCAAATGACCTGAAATTTGGTATAGGAGTGCCGTCTACATATGCGCACATGAATTCATTAACAGTTTTGGCATATGGTACAACAAAATGCTTAATTTTGGAATTTTTGAGCCATTGTTTGACCAAAAACGTATGCTTTTGGCTCCTGTTCCCTGGTCTTGTAACCAAATGACCTACATTTTGGTAAATAGGTGCACTAGATATTCATTCAAATGACCCGTGTATAATTTCTGGCATAAATCACTTCAAAATGATATATTTGGGGACTTTTTTGGTAATTCTCCACTGGCCAGAAGGTCGTTGACCTCTCCCACCTAAAGACAGCATGTGCACATGTCTGTATATGCTAGTAACTTAATTAAAGAGGGAACCAATCACGTAGCCTGAGTCAACATCCCGAAGGGGATTGGCAGCCAATCAGTGAGCCCGTTGTTTAATAATCTGGATGAGTCCATTCTGGCACGGAGGAGGTACATATCTTTTTAAATTCATCTTTGGACTGTTGATTATATAATGTCTCTAATTTTTGAACTGGACTATTTTGCAATTTAAAATGGGGTGTACTGAAAGAGTCTATTCTTGCATAGAGGGGGGCATTTTTTTAAAATTTGTTTATGGACTTTGGTGATTTGATATGTCAAAGTGTTTCAGTGTGGTTATTTTTTGACTGGTCAACTTTGCAATGTTACATAGGTTGTGCTGGAAGAGTCCATCCTTACATGGGGGGATTTTTAAACTCCATTTTTGGGACTTTGGTGATTACGTCCAAGTCCAATTTTAGCGCATGTATTTTTGGACTGCACCACATGACATAGGGGCATCGCAAGAAGAGTCCATTCTTTCATGGGGATGCTTTCAAATTTAGTTTTAGAAAGGTGATGATTCAATATTCTATTTTTAGTGGAAGTGTTTTTGGACTGGTCTATTTTACCTTTTCATGCCTTTTTTGCTTAGTTCAACCTTGGCCATGTTTTCAGTGGGACTATTTCTGGACTGGTCTATTGTGCAAATTCACATGGGGTGCACTGGAAGAGTCCATTCTTGCACAAGGAATTTTGTAAGATTCATTTTTGGGTGTCATTAAGTGTCATTAGTGGAAGTGACTTTTAAACAAAAGTGTTCGATTTTTGCACATGGGTGATTTTGGAATAGTCTATTGTTGCATGGGGAGGGAGATGGCTGAAATATGCTGCATGTGCTCTCAAGCAAATGTCAACCTTTCTAGTTTACTTTTGCTATTGAAGAAAGTTATTCAAGTTCTCAAAAAAGGTGTCGGGATCTTTAGCGTTGCACCAGTTCCATCTCGGGCTGTCTGTATCAGCCCGAGATGGAATTTAAATTTGTCACAAACATATTGGGATAAGCCTTTCGTACATGCAATGGAGCCCTTAAATAGCAAATCTGTTAGTCAACACAAATCATGAATCAACAAACAAAAAATCCAGATGTCCACATGAGCTACAAACCGTTTTAAAAGGTCATTCATCCCCTGAGCTACTTACCATTTGAAGAACCTGATCCTGGTGAGCCTTCCTCTGTTAAAGAAATATACACTATTAACTGACAAATAAAAATTTGCTGTCCAATTTGAGTAGTTCCTTACTCGAGTGAAAGGATACTCTTAAGCTGAAAAGAAAGGAGGTACATGGATAGAATATCATTGCATTGCCTTAATTACGTTTTCAAGGGGTTTGTCCGTTAACAGGCTCATCTAAGTACGATTTCTTAAAAAACCGAAGGAAAGACTAAACGGTTATTCTGAAAATCTTAACCTCCCCCCCCCATAAAAAGCTGCTTTCTATGACAGAATATGAAATTACAATATCGTTAGGTTCTTTACGCACAACAAGGTACTTACGTTTCGATGTCTATCAGACACCATCATCAGGGTAGAATGACTGGATCAGAAAATCAGCTCCAGTCATGAACACACACGAGAGGGGGGGGTTACAAGTTGAGCACATTTGGGACGGCATTCTTGCTGCTGCAGCGCCACCTACATCGGCTACAAGTAGCAGCAAGAAGTGGTTTCCAGTCATTTTACCCCGATGATGGTGTCTGATACACCATATGGCCTTGGAAGTAAGTACCCTCTGGTTGTGCCTAAAGAACCTTACTATATGAGTAATTGCCAACCTGAGGACGCTATTTGCGGATATGGAATTGCAATGTTTCATTTAGATGTTCAGTATTAAAAAAGCTTACTGCAGGGTGGTATGCTGCAATGGTCCACCGGCCGGTTGGGGTCAGTTGTGATACAAAAAGGACCGCGTATGAAATCAAGATCCACTGGCTTCCGGCAGTAGTTTTCCTCCAGTCCGGCATCAGGAAAGTTTTCGGGCGTCAACTCATGTCGATGTGGTATCTGACTATCCCAGCGTTGACACGCCCAGCCTTCTTTGGTCACAGCAACATATCCTCGATAAGATTCTCCTTTTCCTTCCAGGCAAGTTTTTCGATCTTAAAATAAAAGTAAAAAAAATCAATGTGCAGTTAACTGTATATTATAAACTATGTTGTATTAAAAAAAAAACGTGATGACACGCTCAAATAACACACCTATTTTCGTTCCGCTAAAACCACAGAACATTAGATACATAAAATACAAGAAAACAAAGTAAAATAACAAGCCAAATTCATAACAATTAATTTAAGATGCGCAATAAGGTATCAAGACCCTAAGATTTATTAGATATGTAAAGATATGAAGATCAAGGATTTTGGCATTTATGGTCAAAGACAGAAGAAAAGATCATTTTAGAACCGTATGTACCCACGTGTAGTATGACAAAATACATAATTTGTTCCAATTGAAAAGATGGAAGCAGGAAGTTTAGTTTATTTAGGGCAATGAAACAAAAATACACAATGCTTTCACAAGGATTTCCACAAAGATGTACTTACAACGAGATTAAAATTCTGATTTACCTAGAAATACCACAGTTTTTGCGAATAAAATGTCTTGGACCACATCATGTTTTGTTCAATAAAATCTCCCTTCCGATCTTTCTCGGTGATTACCATATAGCCCGGCCCCGCGGACCAATCAGAAGGCGCCGTTCTACGTTGGCTATGACGCCGTAACACACTTGATATTGTGAAATCAACTGTCATTTTCAAATTTCCATAATTCTGATCTTTCTAAGATATCTGATAGGCCACTGTTTGGCTGAAAGAAAAAAGGTGGATTTGGAAAATATCAAAATGATGGAATGTCACAAACATATTGGGATAAACCTTTCGTACATGCAATGGAGCCCTTAAATAGCAAATCTGTTAGTCAACACAAATCATGAATCAACAAACAAAAAATCCAGATGTCCACATGAGCTACAAACCGTTTTAAAAGGTCATTCATCCCCTGAGCTACTTACCATTTGAAGAACCTGATCCTGGTGGGCCTTCCTCTGTTAAAAAATATACACTATTAACTGACAAATAAAAGTTTGCTGTCCAATTAAATCAGGATAGAAATACAAGCTTCCATGTTAGGAATCCTATAAGCTTTGATAAAGACTATGTTGCTATCATCCTCCTACGCAGGGACATCCAACGGTAAACCAGCCTGTCTGGATGTACCCTGCTTTCTCAACCGTCACTCGTAGTTCCTGTGGGCGTCGTCACAAACCAGCCGTCAGCCAATCAAAGACTAGGCCTTTCAGTTTTCAGAAGGGTGCTCGCATATATAATGGTAATTATCATTAATACTTATAAGAAGGGCGGTCAAGAACTAATGGTGACGGTTCAGAAAACAGGGTACATCCAGACAGGTTGGGTGTCCCTGCGTAGGAAGGTATAATGCTATAGGATCATTTCCTTTTGAGATCTAAGATCATAACGAGTTACTGATATTTGCCGCTATTCAATTGATCTCGCTTATTCCTTGGATTCATTCGGTGTTTATTTTACAGGAACAGGTATCCTGACACCACATATACATCGGGGTTGGCCATTAACCCTAAATTTCAGTTAAATTTCCTAATTGGTTTGCTACCTTTGTGCCTGATAGCAAACATGGCAGCGGGTTGTCCCAATAGTTTATAATTAAAATTCTATGCACATATTTTCACATCTAACCAACTTAAAAAAAGGCCGGTCCTTCAAACGTACCCCAAATACGAATTCCCTAGGGAATGCATGCGTGGAATTTTTAGAATCCTGGCAACTCAATCACAGTACTATACCAACGGCTCCAACCCTGAGGCGCCGCCAAAAACATATGATTTAATTTACCAGAGGTAAGATACACAGGATCTCATATAATGTTATGGAAGTATAGCTCACCACATTCTGGTACGGCGCAATGTTCCCATTCCTTATTGGGATCAGTGGTGTAACACCAAACTTTCTTCTTGTCCCCGTTTGGATTCCGACAGTAGTTATTGTCCAGTCCAAACAACCGTTGATCATCTTGGGTCAAGCTGTGTTTATGCGGTGTCTGGCTGTCCCAGCGTTGACATGTCTTCCCTGTTTCGGTTTCAGCGACTTTTCCTCGGTATAAAAACCCATTCTCAGTCTGACATTCTACAAGTAGAGCAAAGGAGAAAATATTTGTTATCCAAACATGTAACTATGTAGTATAGCAGCACGAGCAACATCGTTTGACTGATCTGTGTTGAAATGAACCTATAGTATGTTTCTTCTTCATTTGTTGAAATAGTTTGGCTGTTTCAATGCGCACTGTATGGTTAGCAACGCCTGAAACTCTAACCATAGGATGATATATAATGGTTTATTTATTCATTAACCCTCATCCGTAAATGGCTGTGTGATGCGTCTAGTGTGTAGGCGTAGCGGTAGTGTGCTTGCCACTTCTCGCTTTCAGCCCTCACCGCTGGCTAGCGGAGCTGCATGCAGCACTGCGAAAAGAGAGCCGAGTGCGTAAGTCTCTCCTGCCAGTACATAGCCTCTCCACAGCAAGTCCCCATTGCAGTGCCTCCTCGTGGCTACAGACGGAAACTGGGCACCGTAAGGCCCCAGGCTAAACTGCAGGGAGCTCGGAGGAGGTCTGGCCCCCAGACGCACGGCATGCATGGCCCACCGGCGTGTGGACACGCCCTGATGCCTGCGAACCAGACCCCCAGCTATGGGCAAATAGCACGGGTAGACGGAGCTCGTCAGCCTTGGATGGCAGTTCGTCTAGGGGAAGGAAAACCCTGATTCAAAAACCTCCGCTGCCTTGCGGCTATACCCAGTCCTGGGAAAGGCTACGGGAGTTAACCCAGAGAGAAAATCCGGAGTGGAGTACGTGAGGCGGTTGGCTGTCAAACTCTGTCATCCTTCCGGCAACTCCTGCAGCCAAACCAACGCCAAGTGTCACGCCTCGCGTTCCCTTGGACCACGTCGGTGAGGTCGAGAGGGGGGTCCTGTTGTGTTTTTTGGGCAGCGCAGGTCCTCCATAAACCTGCCCAGGCTAGCGCTCTGGAGAGGCCACTCCAGTCGCCCCCATCACTGGGGGTGAGAAACAAACCGGGAGACAGCAGTTTACGGGTTATAAGTCCTTGCTAAATTGACGTAAAGCGGGACGCCACGGGTTGCCTTCGACAGTGGGAAGGATCTTCGTAATCCTATTGGTCAGTCACCGCCCGCTTTAAGCCGGGCAGCCCCCGGCCAGTTGGGTACTGACCCGTCACGATCTGCCTGCTTCATCGGGTGCTTGGAGCTTAGAGTCTTACTCGACAAGTGGATCGTATGTCGCGCACCAGACAAACAAGAAAGTAAGGAAAAGAGAAGACAAAAGACCCAACCCATTCGCATCGGTAGTTGGAATGTTCGTACCATGCGTACCGGCCTGTCAGATGACTTAACGGTCATAGAGGATATCCGTAAGACTGCAGCGATTGATCGCGAGCTCTACAGACTGAACATAGATATAGTTGCCTTGCAAGAAACACGTCTCCCTGACAGTGGATCCCTTAAGGAGGACTCCTACACCTTCTTCTGGCAAGGGA